>NW_028318727.1:1275000-1320000 GCF_062004578.1 Staurois parvus
CGCCATCAAAAACACATTGGTTCGGCAAGGCTGGTTGGAAACGTAGGATTCCAAATTATAGATGCCAGATGTGCGTAAGGGGACATCAATTTGCCTAAGTACTTCACGCTGTCCAAAACTTGTAAAGAATGGCCAGCATTTGGGTTGGTGGTATGAATATTAGGAGGGATCCATAAAGTTGTATCTACTGAGATGGGATCATGTTCTAAGGCTTCCAGAGTCACTGATGGTAGACTGATCAGTTTATGCTGCAGTATAGTAATTCACTAGGTGTGGTACTTGGAGGCCTCCCCTATGTTTGTGTTGAAATAAAATTTGATACGTAATGTGAGGTCTTGTGTTGCCCCTTATGAAGTAGAAAAGCTGCTCCTACAAGGTAGGAAGTATGTGGGAGATAATTTAATGGTAGAAATGTAGCAGCTTTGGGAGCACGGTCATTTTGGCAGCTGCTATGTGACCCAACCACAAGCATTGGATATTTTCCACTATTCCATAAGTTGCATAAGTTGTCGTATTAATGTAGGATAATTAGTATGATATCGTAAAATGGCATACAAATCCCTAAATGTGACAAGCAATTTTGTTCCCAGCGGAACTAATCTGGATTTTACAATTTTTTTTTTTTTTTTGGGGGGGGGGGGGGGGGGTTATATTTTAGCCTCTGCTTGGGGTGAACAAAAAGCTGTAGATTTACAATCTCATTGAGCATATTTAGTTTTTTTTTCCCTGAAATTTTGCCCGCAGTCAGGAGATGCCATCCAAATGTTACCATTCTGGTGAAATACATTTGATTCAGTTGGGATGATGAGTGAAATTGAGGTGGTTTTTAAGGATACAATGGCTTCCGAGGATTATGGAGGCTCCTTTCAACTATCATTGACCTGTTCAGACAGAGAAAAAAAAGTTGAATAAAAATTGTAACTCCCAAATACAATATAAAAATAAAAGAAAGAAAAATGAATTCTTGTTTTAAGCAGCTCAGTGAGTAAAGTTGAGTGTTTCCACTTCAGCATTGGTAAATTAATAATTTTGCGGCTAATCAGTTTTGTTGAAATCGTGCATCCCTACTCTACAGATATGTAGAATCTGAATAAATAAATCTGGTTACCTAATGGGATATGATTACAGTGACAACACCAGCAGGGGTTCCCCTTGATGTGGTCACTGGACCACAAATAGCCACATCAGTATGGGCATTTAAAAATATGTAGAAGTTTTGCCTTTTTTTTGTTATAGGGAAAAAAAACCTGATTTTATAATTTTCAGAATTTTCTAATGATGCCAAATGTGAAAACCTTTAGGAGTACAGGGTGAAATGGTGCAATTAAAACACCATATTTCAGCCTTCAGGCTACCTTTTCTATATGTGTCCCCAGGTGTTTAACCACTTCGTGTCTAGACGCACTTCTGGCGCTCTCTAATCCTCGGAATTCTCAGACACTGTAATTGTTTGGGGATTAGATTTGCGAAACGCAAGGCGTTAGTGGTGGGTAGTAAGCAGCTGGGTCTGTTGGAGAGGGCATGGCGGGGTCACTGACACAATTTAGAGACTGTGGAAATAACTGACAGATGTCTTTGGAAAGATAGCGCTGGGAAATGCTGCAGAGAACTACTCTGGGCACTATTGGGTTGTAAACTGACCACATGATAGAAATCCAATTTGGTTCTAACAAAGCCAAAAAAAAAATACAGGCAGCACGGAGACAGCCGCTGTTCCCAGTTTGACAGCTGTGCATGTGCGTGCAGATAGTGTGCCTTTGAGGACCCACAGCAGACACGGCTGTCAAATTTGGACCAGCGGCTGTATCCATGTCCCAGTAGACATTATTGGGACTGCCTGCATGCGCATGCATGGAACTCCTGTGCATCCCATGCAGGTGAAGGTGGTCCTTTGCATGGGTGTAAAGGTTGGTATGCTTATGTGAATGAGGCCCAAATTATACACCAAGCTGCACATTTGCATCTTAATTTACTTCCCGGCTCCGTGCCTGTGTGCCAGGTTGACCAACTCCTGCAGCCAATTGAGATGGCTAAACACCGGCACCCAGTAGAAGCTGGGGAGAAGATGCCAGCATCGGTGAGGGACCTTGTGGGTGAAGGACTGTTACAGCGGAGGGAAGTATTGCAGACTTTAGTTTCAGTTTTAAGGAAAAAAAAAACGTGGCCAGAAAAAGTTGAAGTAAAAAAGCAGATATCACTGCAATCCCTTGCGTAAGATCCTCTCTGCCAGTAATAGGTGCTGCTATTCCAGACTGAATGTCACCCAGCGTTATTCAATCAGCTTGCTATGTACCTAGGGTGTCAGGGGTCTGCCCCCCTGAGGGTGGGTCATCAAGTCACCCCAAGCTCAGGAGTATGATGAAGGGAGGGTCACCATGTCATTACAAAAGACACCTCCCTGAAGAGTTCAGAACCCACCCAATGTCAAGGACATAAGAGGATGGAGAAGAGCCATGACGCCATGTGACCAGAACAAAAGCATAGCCCAACCATGGGGTTTTATTGCCCCCCAACCACTTGTGTGTCTTAAGGCGTTTAGGAGGTATTAATACAAGGGGAATGAGGGGAGCATTAGGCCTCATTTAAATGGGCACCTGGGTACTTGCATAGACATGCACATGTGTATTGACATACGGCGTTGGACGCAGTATGTGTGTGCACGTGTACCGGCATATACCCATGTACAGCCATTGATTCCTATGGGCCTCTGTACAGCTCCATACACTCGTGTGAATGAGGCCTTAATGTATATCGAAAACGTTTTTTTTTTTCTAAAAGAAGGAGTTAAGAATGAGTAGACCTCTATCGGGATTTTATTACAGATTGTATTCCTGGTGGGAAGATTCACCAACTCTGTTTTATTCTATGGACTATTGTCCTCATGATAGAAAGTGATGGGAAATAAAAAAGGTTGCAGTTGTCACCAGAAGAAGAGGGGAGAGGACATCTTGCAATCGAGAGATCTGTTCCAGGACAACTTTTTTTAAAAGGGGGGGAAAAAAAAGTCTTCGATATGGATACCCTTAAAATTTCCACGAGATAACCGCATTTCCATGGATGGTAGGAAAAAAACAGTGTCCAATAATTATACAAAAAACTGTCCTTTAGTCTTTGTAGCCTATAGGCAGAGGCCTACTATGCCTGTGCTTTAGTAATATCATTGGAATTGGCTCATATCTCACAAAAGGGCTACCTAATTGTAATCATACAATAAGGACTCTTCACCTGGATATACCGCGCATGCGAGGACTGTGTTTGCCTGCATCTGGATGCACAGGTGTTCCATGCAACCCTGTGCAGGCAGTCCTACTGATGTCAGTTGGGATGCAGCTGCTGCATAGACACAGCCTCTATTCCCAATTTGACAGGGTCCCTCAATGGCGCTGGCATTTCCCCCCCCCCACTTCTGTTCAGCCATCTCAATTGGCCATCCTGGCACACAGACACTGCGTTGGGAATGTAAACTCAGTTGCAAAGCTTGGTGTGCAATTCAGTCCTCATTCACATGAGCGCGCCAACCTGTACACCCATTTGAAGTGCTGTCTTCACCTGCATGGGATGCACAGCTGTTCCGTGCATGCGCGTGCAGGCAGTCCCGTTCATGTCAGTTGAGACGCAGCTGCTGCTTGGACACAGTCACTGCTCCCAAATTGACAGCCATGTGGATGCTGACCCCCAAACACACACTGTATGCGTTTTGGGGCCATGCACTCGCAGTCCCATTCATGTCAGTTGGGATGCTGCGGCTGCACAGATTGGCCAGCGGCCGTGTCTGTGCAGCCGCAGCGTCACAACTGACACGAATGGGACTGTCTGCACAGGGATACACGGAACACCCATGCGGGCAGACATGGCCCTCGCACGGGTATACACTGTAGTACGCCTCTGTGAACGAGGCCTAATGCTGATCAGGCCTTTCTGACGATTGCAGATCTGTCCATTAGGGCGGCATCCTTGACAGGATACCTCTACCTCAATTATCTCACTAGTCCTCAAATATCTTCTCTTCCTTCAGAGCGGCTGCCTCCATTTTATCACTCGGGGACACCTTGGGGCCTCCCTTTTAGGTGTTTTGTTGATAGGTTCGGCCTGGCTTGCTGCCTCTGACATCACAAGAGCGGCAAAATAACACGTTTTCTCGTTTTGTAAATAAACGTGACAGTGATTTCATCATCGTTCTAAATATACAGCACAAAAGAGCGTTGTTGTGTTTTTTTGTTTTTTTTCATTACTTCCTGGAATAAATAGGCCTCGGCCTACAAGCATCCTTCGAAGGGTTAAGTCGCTCGCCAGCTTCCAGTAATCAGAATCAGACACAGCAGGCTGCGGTTTCAAATCTTGTCCTCGGGAATTCCGCGGATCTCGCCATATAACGCATCTCTGTGACGGATGTAACCGCATGCTGCGAGGTTCACCTGGCTTAACCCCCGTCTGCTGTAGGGTGGGGGGGGGGGTTGCGTTCACCCTGCCAGCGTTCGCAAGTCGTTGTTTTACAGATGACAGGAAATTTATAAAAACCGTACGTCTCCGCCGTCGCTCTCATAACCTGCATGTCTGTAGGCGTCGGTTATTGAAGTGCCTTTCATAAGGACTATCTGTGTAGCCTTCCAGCCACTGGTCAGCTTCAAGCCTGGAACTGACAGATGGGGAATGATAGTTTGAAACGGATTTATTGCTGGAGGGAAATGGACGTTTTTATGAAGGGCGCTTTGATTTATGAGGGCCTACGCCTTGTGATTTTTTTTTTTTTTATTTATTTATTTTTTTTTCCTTTTAGACTCAAAATAGAACCCAGGTGCTGATTAAATACAGGGGGCCGAATGAAGATGACCAGGTACAGACGGGCTGTTTTTAATCTTGGCTTGTAAATACTATTATTATTATACAGGATTTATAAAGCGCCAACAGTTTCTTCAGCGCTTTACAATATAAGGGAGACCGTACAGCTTCAATACAAGAGGGATAGGAGGGCCCTGATCCTTGGGGGGAGGGGCTAGTGGTACAAAAGGTATTAACTGTGGGGGATGGACTGGTTGGAAAAGTAGAAGATTCCATTATTAGCCGAGAGCAGGATAGGCTTCCCTGAAGAGAGAGGCTTTCAGGGATCGCCTAAAAGTGAGCAGAGTAGGCGATAGTCTGATAAATTGGGGTAGAGAGTTCCAGAGGATGGAGAGGCTCTAGAGAAGTCCTGGAGATGAGTATGGGAGGAGGAGACAAGGGAGCTAGAGAGCAGGAGGTCTTGCAAGGAGCGGAGAGGACGGTTTGGGTGATATTTGGAGACGAGATTAATGATATAATTCGGGGCAGAGTTATAAATGGCTTTATACGTTATTGTTAATGTTTTGAATTTTATCCATTGGGCAATGGGAAGCCAGTGGAGGGACTGGCAGAGAGGGATGGAGGACACTCAATGAGGCCAGTGGAGGGATTGGCAGAGAGGGGTGGAAGACACTCGATGGAGGCCGGTGGAGGACACTCAATGGAGGCCAATGGAGGGATTGGCAGGGAGGGGTGGCAGATACAGAACAGTTAGTAAGGTGGATAAGTCTGGCAGCAGGATTCATGACAGACTGAAGAGTGGATAGCCTGCGATGAGGTCGGCCAATGAGGAAGGAGTTACAATAGTCAAGGCAAGATATAACAAGGGAGTGAATAAGTTGCTTTGTGGTTTCCGAGGTTAGGTACAGGCGTATCTTGGGGATGTTGCGGAGGTTGGAGATGTTGCGGAGGTTGGAGATGTTGCGGAGGTGAAGTCTACAAGATTTGGACAGTGATTGGATTTGGGGCTGGAAGGATTTGTTTCATCTCTGTATCACCTGAGGCCAGTCAGTTCATTGGGTATAAATAAGGGTTTACAACCACTTTAATGCATGTTTTGTATATGCATTGACCCACATTTTTAATATGTTTTATTGCACTTTCTTTGGCCCATAAAAACCTATTATTTAAGCCCGGTTCACATGTATCCGTGTCTGCCTATGTCTGTCCTTTTCGGCCCCATTCTGACTTGTATATGGGGCCGTCACAGACTACATGCGAGAACCCCACGAGGGTTCTTGATGATTAGATTTGGGAGGCAGCCCTGTTCAAATCAATCTGACAGCTTCCACAGCTAATCGCGACCGCTTGCATGTAATCGCTCATGGAACGATTACCTGTGGGGGATCAGCCCAGGATGCAGACTGTCAGGGCCAATCACTCGTAGGTGATCGATCCATTTCATTGGGACTGCCTCCCGCATCTATTTACCTGGAACCCCCACTGGGCTTCTTGCATGTAATTGGTAATGGCCCCATTTGCAAGTCTAATTGGGGACTTAGTGCGTCTTTTAATGTGCCTTGTAGCAGGTTTACACAGGTTTTCATTATTCTGTTGGACATCGCAGTGCGTGAAAATGCACAAAGCTCAGTTTACATTCCAGGACAGTGCCTGTGTGCCAGGATGACTGAACTCCTGTGCATGTGAAGGAGTGACGTCATCACGCACAGTCATTGAAGACAGCCGAAGCCAGGCACCCAGAACATACCGGTGCCAGCCAAAGACGTCGGACCGTTAAAGCAAAGTGAAATATCGGAGCTTTAGTTCTGCTTTAACCTCCCTTTTTGTTTTTCTTGAGCCCCCATCACATCAAAGTCCTCAGTCCCCTCTTCACATCTGGAGTCACCCCTAAGAAATGTCACTTTGGACATTTCGGACCGTCCATCATCCTGGTGGGAAATACCATAATCATAGTCCCCCTACAGGGAAGTGTGGCAGAGCAGAGGAAGAAAACCTGAAGGTCTCTAGGGAGTCTCTCTGACCTGGACAGCGGTGGATCTCCGTGAATCAGTGTTTTCCTCTTCTGGGGCAAGCATGTGCTATGCAGTGTTGTATGACATGACGGTTGCTAGCACGCTGGCGGCATCCTAGCAACCAACAGCTGTATACCTAAGCAGCAGTATATTTACTGACCAGGACCTGTGCCAAAGGTGTCCGTATAGAGCAGGAGTCTCCACCCTTTCTAAACAAAGGGCCAGTTTACTGTCCTTCAAGTATTAGGGGGGCAGGACTGTGGCCAATAGGAGTAGAAAATGCCCTGTCATTGGTGGGAGTAAACAATGGTGTCAGTGGGAGTATTACTGCTTCATCGTTGGTGTCAGCGGGAGGAATGGTGCCCCATCATTGGTGTCAGCGGGAGGAATGGTGCCCCATCATTGGTGTCAGCGGGAGGAATGGTGCCCCATCATTGGTGTCAGAGGTAGGAATGGTGCCCTATGATTGGTGTCAGTGGGAGGAATGGTGCCCCATCATTGGTGTCAGTCAGAGGAATGGTGCCCCATCATTGGTGTCAGTGGGAGGATTACTGCTTCATCGTTGGTATCAGTGGAAGGAATAGTGCCCCATCATTGGTATCAGTGGGAGGAATAGTGTCCCATCATTGGTGTCAGTGGGAGGAATAGGGCCCCTTCACTGGTGTCAGTAAAAGGAAGGAATAGCGCCCCATCATTGGTGTCAGTGGGAGGAATAGTGCCCCATCATTGGTATCAGTGGGAGGAATAGTGTCCCATCATTGGTGTCAGTGGGAGGAATAGTGCCCCTTCACTGGTGTCAGTAAAAGGAAGGAATAGCGCCCCATCATTGGTGTCAGTGGAAGGAATAGTGCCCCATCAGTGGTGTCAGTGGGAGGATTACTGCTTCATCATTGGTTTCAGCGGGAGGAATAGGGCCCCTTCATTGGTGATAGTGGGAGGAATGGTGCCCCATCATTGGTGTCAGTGGGAGGAATTGTGCCCCTTTATTGATGATAGTGGATGAAATACAGTCCCAAGGGTCGGATAAAGGGAAGCAAAGGGCAACATCCAGCCCTTGGCCCGCAGTTTGGAGACACTTGGTATAAAGTGTCACTGCACTTCGGCAGAAAAAACGTTCTGTATGCAGTAGACTCAGGTTGACCATCCCTCTCCCAGTCTATGGCCTCATTCAAATCTGCACGGCTTATGTGTAGTGGGTTGTATTACATGCATTCTGCAATTGTCATCTTTGAACTTTGCTGGAAATCACATCAGAAATGCAGCAAGTGGCACCTTTTGTTACACGTGTTAATGTAGATGTGACCAGAACCTTAATTAAATATATCTAACACAAGAACAAATGTAATATATTGCAGTTTACCAGATTGGACTTGGATATGGTGGCTAAAAAAAGTTTTTCAGGCTAAAAAAGTTTTCTGCAAATAAAAAAAAAAACCTGTTAACCTCCCTAGCGGTCTGATTATGTCCATATTTCTGTGCTCAAAGCGGTACATTTTTTTGCATGGAAATATGTATTTTTTTTATTGTAGGCCTGTAATTTTTAGGAATAACTCACTGAAATCTGTCCGAACAAGAGTCTAGTAAACATCCCGGGTATGTTAAAATTTGAAACACGAAATCATAAATTATAATTTAATAAATATTCTTAAAAAATAATAATATAATAATAAATTTAATTCAATGTCATCAAACCAAAAACACTGAAATTTGAAATCGAGCGCCAAGTTCGCACATCGCTGAGCAAAGTCGCAGAATCGTTTTCAGTGTCTAAGCAATGTAGATAAGGCACACCCCCTTCGGACACAGCTGATCACATGACTAAGGAACAGGTCAATCACAGCCGCTATTATCATGTGACCAGCTGTGTCCAATCACAGCTGATCATAGTGTAAATAGGAAACGCCGGTTACTGGCAGTGTTCTCATGCTGACAGCGTGTGAGGAGAGCCGGTAAGAGGAATATCGCAGGGGGACATCTACACTGGTCACCAGTGTAGGTCCATCAGTGCGGCCAATAGTGCCCATTGGGGGCCCATCTGTGCAGGCAATCGGTGCCCATTATTTTAATCAGTGCCCATCAGTTGAATCAGTGCTGCCTATCAGTGCCCATCAGTCCTGCCCATCAGTGATGCCTATCGTTGCCCATCAGTGCTGCCTATCGTTACCCATCAGTGCCACCTACCAGTACCCATCAGTGCCGCCTTTCAGTACCCATCAGTGCTGCCCATCATTCCTGCCTACCAGTACCCATCAGTGCCCGTCAGTGCCAGCTTTCAGTACCCATCAGTGCTGACCATCAGTGCTGCCTACCAGTACCCATCAGTTTCCGCCAGTGCCACCTATCAGTGCCCATCAGTGACTCCTCATCAGTGCAGCCTGTCAGTGCCCATCAGTGACACCTCATCAGTGCAGCCTATCAGTGCCCATCAGTGACACCTCATCAGTGCAGCCTATCAGTGCCCATCAGTGACTCCTCAACAGCGCAGCCTATCAGTGCCCATCAGTGACTCCTCTACAGTGCAGCCTATCAGTGCCCATCAGTGATTCCTCATCAGTGCAGCCTATCAGTGCCCATCAGTGATTCCTCATCAGTGCAGCCTATCAGTGCCCATCAGTAAAGGAGAAAAATTACTTATTTATAAAAACTTTATAACAGAAACTAAAAAACTTTGTTTTTTTGGTCTTTTTTTTTTGCTTGTTTAGCAAAAAATAAAAACTCAGCGATGATCAAATATCACCAAAAGAAAGCTCTATTTGTCTCCAAAAAAAAAAAAATGTAGTTTGGGTGCAGTGTTGCATGACCGCGCCATTGTCATTCAAAGCGTGACATATCTGAAAGCTGAAAATTGGTCTGGGGGGGGGGGTAAAAGAATCCAGTAGGCAAGCGGTTAATCAATTGCACCCCACTCCTGCGCACCACAATTGCGTGCACTTGCAGAGCAGGGGGCATTCACTGGTCGCGCTTTGTGGGTGTGTACACCTGCCGAGAACAACATGGGGTATAATTCCTGCCGCTGCAGGTGGACACCCCCTGGATGCTGCCTCTGCAGCTAAAGCGGGAGCAGCTGGGGGGGGGGTAAAAACACTGCTCGACCGCTAGCGTGACTGAGCCCTTTGTCATGTCAGAAGGTTGGGTGACATGTATTGTGAAAATCATTCTGATGAGGAAAGCTCTGTTCTCGCCCTCCTCGGGCCTCCTTTCTGGACTTTGCCGCCGGGCCGAGTCTGGTACACTACCGCTGAGGAGAATGGCCGTCATTTGATGGAGTTCACGGCTCCCCAGCAGGGAGTTGGAAGTATGAGCCGGACTGTCTCTGCCGCAGAGCTGAATGAATTTTTACAAAGCGGCTTTGTTTCGCCCGCCGCCCTCTCATCTGTGATCCAGCGGTGAGAGCGCAGCCGACATTGCTTCTCTCTCCATCTCCAGCCAAATCAGCTCTCATGTCAGCCAGACAGATGTGCTGCCATTTCCAGGAGACTTTGGGCCGAGGCCTGCGAGCCGGCGTCCTTGAAAATGCATCACAACATCTCGACATCTGGTGTGTGGGGTGTTTTTTTTTTTTTTTACTTTTTATGGAATATTAAAAAGGAGGATGCAGGCAGTGTCACTCCGGTCTGCCAGCTAATATGCTGGCGGAAAGCCTGCCAATCTGATTGCTTGCGGTGCGCTGTACATGTTGTAACTGCCTTTCATCATCCCTTGGCTTTCAACTGTGTCAAAATAATCTCATCTGTAATGATTGTACTGCGGCGCTGCTTGTTCTAGATCCACTCACGCACAAACAGGCCTCATCCTGTGCCTGGCGAGCCAAGATGGCCTCATATATCTGCAGCCCCCTTCATGGCTGTGTCTGAGGAATATAGAGGTCTTCCTGGGTACAGAAACCAATATCTTCCACTTCAAAGCTGTATTAATAAAATGGAACCCAACTGGTTGCCAGGGGCAACACTGCCACCGGGGACGACACTGCCACCGGGGGCACCACCGCCACCGGGGATGACACCGCCACCGGGGACGACACTGCCACCAGGGGCAACACCATCTCCAGAGGCATCACCGCCACCGGGGACGACACCGCCACCGGGGGCGACACCGTCACCGGGGATGACACTGCCACCAGGGGCAACACCGTCTCCAGAGGCATCACCGCCACCAGGGGCAACATCGCCTCCAGAGGCGCCACCGCCACCGGGGGCGACACCACCACCAGGGGCGACACCGCCACCAGGGGCAAACACCACCTCCGGGGACGACACCACCTTCAGAGGCGACACAGTCACCAGGGGTATCACCGTCACCAGGGGCATCACCGCCACCAGGGGCGACACCCCCATCTCGGAGCAAATGTTTGTGTGCATATACTTAAAGTGGTTGTAAACCTCAGACATGAAATGTGAACAATGCATTTCTATATCAGTGGTATCCAAACTGTGGCCAGGGGCCAGATGCAACCAATTGTTTGCCTTTATCTGGCCCTTAGCATACTCTTTCTTCCACTGATTTGAGACACTATTCATCCCCCAAAATGGGGCATAATTGCTGCCACTGACATCTCCAATGGGGCACTGTTCCTGCCCCTGACACCGACGATGGGGCACTGTTCCTGCCCCTGACACCGACGATGGGGCACTGTTCCTGCCCCTGACACCGACGATGGGGCACTGTTCCTGCCCCTGACACCGACGACGATGGGGCACTGTTCCTGCCCCTGACACCGACGACGAAGGGGCACTGTTCCTGCCCCTGACACCGACGACGAAGGGGCACTGTTCCTGCCCCTGACACCGACGACGAAGGGGCACTGTTCCTGCCCCTGACACCGACGACGAAGGGGCACTGTTCCTGCCCCTGACACCGACGACGAAGGGGCACTGTTCCTGCCCCTGACACCGACGACGAAGGGGCACTGTTCCTGCCCCTGACACCGACGATGGGGCCCTGTTGCCCCTGACAGCACCGACGAAGGGACCCTGTTACTGCCCCTGACAGCACTGACGAAGGGGCCCTGTTCTCCCTGACACTGATGACGGGGCCCTATTCTTCTCACTGACGCCAGGACAATTTCTACTCCCAGAGGCCACAGTCTGGCTCCCTTAAAGTCTGAAGGACAGTAAAGTGTCCTTTTGTTTAGACCGTTTGGAGACCTCTGCACTATAGACAGACTGGTTGAAGACTGCGTTGTCCATTGGTTACCTCTTTCCTGTGAAGACTGAAAGTTCAGGGAAGCAACACAAAAGCAGCAACTTTGAAAGTTATAACCTTTGAGCGCTAGAGTAAGAATTAAAAAAAAAAAAAGTTTACTGGGGGGTGTTTATTTTGTTGTGCTTAAGGAGGTTCTTCAGCCCCCTAAAAAGTCTGCAGCTACTAATATTGTAGCCACAGGCTTTTAATGAAAGGACACTTACCTGTGTCAGGAGAGTTACCTTCTCTTTGTCATCTCCCCCTAACCGCAAGCCAAATGTCACAGGCAGGGCGAAGGATTCGAAAGAGGATCCGCCTACATAATTACAACAGTCCTGCACAATAGAAGACCAAGTGGGACTGTTTCATGACCAGTCACCCTGCGCTAGGAGGAGAGTTGTGGAGGCCAGTCATACGTAACCGAAAGGATGGTCCTGGGCCTTTCCTTCAACCACAGTAATGCCTTGATATTTTCAATTCACTTCCTGTCCCATTTCCAAAACAGGAAGCGAGAGGAAATCCCTTCAGATTAGGGGAAATCTCTGGGGACCCCCAGGCAACCATTGGAAAATTCCCCCTCTATTGCTTTTTTGGGGACAACCCACAATTTGGGGTTTTCTTTTACTTTCACTTTTCAATGACAGTGCTCATTTAGAGCCCAGGGCAAACAAACTGCCCCCCCCAAGATGTATGAACTGTTTGTATCGGCTAAATTCGCACCCCCACCCTAAGCATAAATTTGCCCACAAATCTGCCCCCCTGTTGAAATCTCCAATCAAATCTCAAATCATCCACTCCTCAATTCCCCCCAAAGAACACATCCTTTCCCTCAAACTCTAAATCCCCCCTCCCGGCACAAATCCACCCCCCCACCCCAAAACAAAAATTAAAAAAAACACAGAAAAAACATTCCCCTCCTAGAACAAATCCCCCTTTCCTCTACCATATCACCTATTCTAGCACAAACCCCCCAAATCCCTTCCCCTAGCACAAATCCTCTTCCGACCCCCCAAATCACCACTTCTAGCACCCCCCCACAAATTTCCCCTTCTATAAAAATTCTTACCCCTGACACCCCCTCGAATTTCCCCTCCCAACACAAATCCCCTCCATCTCCTTGTGGTGCCGCCACACCTCACCTGATACCACAGTGCCCAAGGCGGCCGCCCCTTCTGCCCACCCCTTCTCCTAGCCCCGTTCATTTATAATCGTAAACTGGACAAATAGAAAGGGTGAATCTCCCTAATGGGGGGCACAGACAGCAATAAAACCTGATAGATGTTCCAATCCATCTCCACGCTATCCAAACTAAAAAGGAAACCGTTTTGCCTTTTAGTTATACTTTAGGGCAGGGCGAGGAGAAATTCCTTTGTGGCGAGCGGTGAGCACAGATGAAGCATGGAGCGACTGTACCTGCGCTCCAAGCCTCATTGTAAATCGGAGTTCCGGTTTACAACTTCCAGTTTTCGGCTTCTGCGGCACCGCTGCCAAGGGGACAGGTGCAGAAGAGGTTCGCTCTCCTCCGCTGAGTGGAGACACGCTCTCCACCGCCACGGGGGACTCGGGGGGGACAGTAAGTACTGTATACAACGTGTCCTATCACTATAATGGAGTACAGGGGAGGGGGGATATACATTACTGTATACATGTCATATCACTATAATGGAGTACAGGGGAGGGGGGATATACATTACTGTATACACGTCATATCACTATAATGGAGTACAGGGGAGGGGGATATACATTACTGTATACATGTCATATCACTATAATGGAGTACAGGGGAGGGGGGATATACATTACTGTATACATGTCATATCACTATAATGGAGTACAGGGGAGGGGGATATACATTACTGTATACACGTCATATCACTATAATGGAGTACAGGGGAGGGGGATATACATTACTGTATACATGTCATATCACTATAATGGAGTACAGGGGAGGGGGATATACATTACTGTATACATGTCATATCACTATAATGGAGTACAGGGGAGGGGGATATACATTACTGTGTACAGTTTTATATTTTGGACTATTTATTCTAAAGAAAAATGTATCTTCATAAGCTTTAGGGGGGTTTTGGGGGGGGGGGGTTTGGGGCGGCCTTGGGCAAGGTTGGGTGGGGCAACTGGTGGAGAGTAAGTTTTGTGACCGGCTAGTAGGTCTGGGCTCGAAATTTTAACCCCTACTTTAGGGGAAGTTACAAAAATGACTCTTGCCATTCTAGTTTTGCCTGGAGCCCAGCTGAACAAATGGCCGAACTTTGTCATTCGAGGCTTCTTAGAGCTTGAGTTTACAGATAATTTAGGCTAGATGTCAATTGGTTGGAATCAGGTGGGCTGTATTCAGAGGGGTGGGAACATGCCTTTCGCTCTGAAAGGCGATCTGTGGTGGATTGCTTTTTAGAGGGCAGTTGACTGGTGGCTAGGAGGTGACTTTTGACCACTGCACCACGTGCATTAGACACGGTGGCAGCATGGTCCTGTTCACTTGAATAGCTTGCGTTCCCTGGCAGTGCTACCCGCCAAATGCACTGTGTAGTATAACGTTTGCTGTGGCCACAAAACAAGGCATCATCGTGGTCACGGCATATGCACCATGGTAGGTCAAGACCGGTGGTTGGTGGGCGGTAAAACCACGGCTCAACTGCCTATTTTTACCACCCTGGCAGCCAGTGTAAACAAAGCCTTTTAGGACTACTTGAACTTTAAATAACTTGCACCTCCCTTTTGATGCTACCAGCGGAGGCCAGGAAATGGCAGGGTGGACCATTCTGCAATAAGCAGCTCATGTTTTTTTGGATACATTTTTTTTCTTTTCTACCTATAGGCCCGTGTTACTTATATCCATCCACTATACAAAGCCTGGAATGTATTATACGGCAGAAGCCTTTAAATAAATAGCACTTATAGATGGCAAAGAATAAAAACGTGAGGTGAACTGAAATGGCTGGATCAAAGGAATGCAGGAAATCCATAGCCCAGACATCTGGTTTGATTCTGTGTTTTTTTTTTTTAAACGCTCCCCTCCCCTTCCTTTCTCTGGTGAGGAAATTCTCTGCCTTTTCCACAGGACTGGCTGCCTTGCCTTTGTGCAGAGTAATTCTGTGCTGCACCCTGGGGTCACAAGATTAAAAAAACAAGATGGAGTCCAGCCATCCTGACATCTTAGTCCGGTAGCTACGTCTAAATTTGCAGCTGGACGAGGACAGAAATCATTTAACTTCATTGGGAATATTAATGGCACATGAGAGCAATATTTTATAGCAAATTGAAAGTCTACATAGCTGATAGACAGTGTGTGTATTCTGGTATGGAGATTTGGTCGATTATAAATGTATGGGGTACAGCATTGTTGATATGAAGTTCTACAATTGTATGAGCATGGCTATCTTTGGTGGTTCTTACAATGTGGTAGCATGGGATGTCATGTGCCAGATCCTGGGTATCTTATGGGACAAACTGGGAGATCATGGCATGGTAAATAGGGACTTGCCGGTTATGTGTGTTGGATGCTCAGGCTCTTCAGGACCATTTTGAACCCTGAAGGCAGAGGCTGAAGGTAGTTCCTTCAGACCTAAAGTGCCTGGCACAAAGGCGCTAGAGGTCATTTGTCATGGATGTATCCTACCTAATTACACTGTTCAACAGGTAAAAAGTTTTGGGCATAAAATTAGCTAATCTTACATAATTTTGTAAATGACCCTAAAAAATGTTGATTGGCTCTAGTTTCCATGATATATTCACCCATCTAATGACGTAAGCCATTCAAAATTATGATGCAACTTCAGCTGCATATTGCGCAATTGATACTGGTGACCAATAGAAAATTGCATGTATACTGAGATGATGCAATATTAGCCTTTAATTGCATCACTTCACTGCATAAAAGCTGCAGTATCTGTAGCTCATTGTAGTTCGACAGCGTCTTTACATTTCGTTTTATGCTTATATAGGCTACTCAGTAATGCCTCGAACTTGTGTGAATAAAGCAGATAATTTCTGCTATATCTGCGGTGAAATAACTTTTATCTCACAAAAAAGGAGGATAACAGGAATGATTAAGAAAGCCTACAACTTGTATTTTGGCTGCAAGATAGGAGACCAGGACAAGAGCTGGGCACCACATATATGCTGCAATTCTTGTGGGACGGCACTGGAGCAATGGTTGAATGGAAAAAAGGCATCTATGCCTTTCGCTGTGCCAATGATTTGGAGAGAGCCAACAGATCATGTTAGTAATTGTTACTTTTGTATGGTGCCTCCAATTGTAAAAGGGCTAAATAAGAAGAAAAAGTTATCTGTGCACTATCCAAATATTCCATCGGCAATACGTCCAGTTCCTCATGGAGAGGGGCTACCAATTCCTAAAGCACCAGAATCCTTCGTGGTTGAGTCAAGTGAGGAAGAACCTAAAGCGTGTAGTCACGTGCAGTTGTAAGAGATAGCCCTTTCCTCGAATACAAGAGAAAAGCCAAGAGAAGCAAAACCGACACAAACTGAAGACAAAACTAGTGAGAATCCTAAGTATTAAAATGATTCAACTTAGCTTATGGCTATAATTTTTCTTTGTAATCCTATGCAATATATTATGCCATTTAGGCTTTGTTATGTAGTCAATATCACTTGCTTTATATTTGTGGAAAGTCATCTATCTATATAATTATTGTGCATTATGTAGTCATTACGCCTATAGTAGAAAACTTTCCGTTTACAGAAAAACTAGAGCCAATTGACAAATTTCATTGTTATATTTGAACTCAGAATGTGAAATTCATTAAGAAATGGATCCTTTTGTTTCCAAAACTGGCAAAAAATAAAAATTTGTTGAACAGTGATTATCAGGGAGGTTGGCCACTACTAGAAGCCGAGGTGACGGGAGATTCTAACCAATAAACATTTGATGGACTAGCTCCATATCTGGTGCCAAGTCTGAAGGCAGTGCTACTAGTTTTCCTGGCTGGTGAGTTGAGATGAAGAATGTAGTGCTAGGATCCCCCTGGCAAAAGAGTGCAAGAGGTCATTTATCAAGGCTGTGTCCTACCTGATTATCAGGGAGCTTGGCCACTACTAGAAGTCAAGGTGACCGTTAAGATCTTGACTAGTAAACATTTGATGGATTAACTCCATAACTGGTTCTAAGTCTGAAGGCAGTGTTTTCCTGCCTGGTGAATTGAGAGGAAGAACGTAGTGCTAGGATCCCACTGGCAAGAGTGCAAGAGGTAAATTTTGAAGGTTGTGTCCTACCTGATTATCGGGGAACATGGCCGCTACTAGAAGTTGAGGTGACAGGGGAGATCCTGACACATAAACATTTTGATGGGTTAGCTCCATGGCTGGTGTCAAATCTGAAGGCAGTGCCTTCAAACTTGATGTTCCTGGCAAAAAAGTGCTAGAGGTCATTTTGTCACGATTGTGTCCTACCTGATTATCAAGGAGGTTGGCCACTACTAAAAGTCGAGGTGATGGGAGATCTTGATGTGAACATTTGTTAGGCTAGCTCCATGGCTGGTGCCACGTCTGATGGCAGTGCCTTCAGGCTTGATGTGCCTGGCACAAAGGTGCTAGGGGTCATTTGTCATGGTTGTGTCTCACCTGAGAATTTAGAGAATTTATATAGTGCCAACAGTTTACTTTACAACATGAGGGTAGACATTGCAGTTGCAATACAATTCAATACAGGAGGAATCAGAGGGCCCTGCTTATTAGAGCTTACAATCTAAAAGGGAGGGTCAAGTGATACAAAAGGTAATAATTGTGGGGGATGAGCTGATGGAGAAAATAAAAGTACAGTTGGTAGGTGAAGTCAGGGTAGGATTATCTAAACAGGTTTTCAGAGATCACTTAAAAGTGGAGAGAGTAGAAGATTGTCAGACAGATTGGGGAAGGGAGTACCAGAGGACGGGAGAAGCTTGGGAGACGTCCTGGAGGCCAGCATGGGAGGAGGTGACAAGGGTGCTGGAGAGCAGGAGGTCTTTGGAGGAATGAAGAGGGTAATTGGGTTGGTATTTTGAGAGCTTTCAGGAAATTTGGCCACTACTGGAAGTCAAGGTGACAGGCGAGATCCTGAAACATAAACATTTGATGGGCTAGCTTCATATCTGGTGCCAAGTCTGAAGGTAGTGCCACTAGTTTTCCCGGCTGGTGAGTTGAGAAGAAGAACATAGTGCTAGGATCCCCCTGGTAAAAGAGTGCAGGAGATATTTTTAAGAGTGTGTCCTACCTGATTATCAGGGAAATTGTCCACTATGGTAATTACTAGCAGTTGAGGTGACAGGTGAGATCCTGGCACATGAACATTTGATGGGCTAGCTCCAGAACTGATGCCAAGTCTGAAGACAATGCCGCCAGTTTTCCTGGTTACTAACTGAACCCTTCAGGGACAGGAACCAAGCTGCTAGCACAGTTAACATACTAGGGTATCTTCTGAGAATTTCCTGTTGTTAAAAGTTTAGAAGAAAATACATTCCTGGTGAAGTCAGAGCCTACCATGCGTGCGTGTTCCCCTTGAGTGTAGGATGTCAGGACCACCGTTGCTTATAAATTATTAATGGTCAGCTAAATCAATATAAGGAGACAACACCAAAGTGCAGAAAACTGTCAAGAGACTGGGGACATGTTACAGAAGATGATTACAGACTGCAGGCATGCTACCAAAGATGTTCAAAGACTGCAGACATGCTACAGTAGGTGGTCAGAGACTGCAGACCTATAGAAGTAGATAAGAGGCTGCAGACCAGCTACAGTAGATGTTCAGGGACGGCAAACATGCTACAGTAGATGGTTGGAGATGGCAGATATGTTCAGTGGATGGTCAGAGACTACAGATATGATACAGCAGATGGTCAGAGAGTGCAGACATGTTACAGAAGATGATCAGAGACTGCAGACATGCTGCAAGAGAGTGTTAGAGACTTCAGACATGCTACAGGAGATGGGTAAAGGTCACTAACATTACAGTTCTATTACAATTTAAATCGCTTTTTTTTGCACTCCATACAGCCACCATATTTGATATTCCTCAGGAGGAATGGGAGAAAATTGCATAAAAATAAAAAATGGAATTGACCACACAGAAAATGTAAGAACGTGTAAAAGAAGCACAGTGGCTAAATGGTTAGCACGTCTACTTGCCTGCATAGGTTTCCTCCGGGTATTCTGGTTTCCTCCCACACTCCAAAGACATGCTGGTAGGTTAATTGGTTCCTGTCTAAATTGTCCCTAGTATGTGTATGTATGAATGTGAGTTAGGGACCTTAGATTGTACGCCCCTTGAGGGTTAGGGACTTATGTGAATGTACAATATATATGTAAAGTGCTGCGTAAATTACATAGTTACTCTGGCTGAAAAAACACAAAAGTCGATCCAGTTCAACCATACAAAAATAAAAAAAAGTTATAATCCTACACCCACAGTTGATCCAGAGGAAGGCAAAAAAAAACAGCAAAGCAGGATCCAATTTGCTCCTGCAGGGGAGAAAATTCCTTCCTGATCCCCCAAGAGGCAATCGGATATTCCCTGGATCAACTTTACCTATAAATGTGATATCCAGTTATATTCTGTGTATCCAAGAAACAATCCAGGACTTTTTTTTTAAGCAATCCACTGAGCTGTCCAGAACCAACTCTTGAGGGAGTCTATTCCACATTTTCACAGCTCTTACTGCAAAGAAACCTTTCCATGTTTGGAGATTAAATTTCTTTTCCTCCAGATGTAAAGAGCGCCCCCTTGTCCTCTGTGATGACCTCAGGGGGAAAACTCTACACCGAGTTCACTATATGAACCACTGATGTATTATACATGGAGATCATATCCCCCCCTTATGTATTATACATGGAGATCATATCCCCCCTTATGTATTATACATGGAGATCATATCCCCCCTTATGTATTATACATGGAGATCATATCCCCCCTTATATATTATACATGGAGATCATATCCCCCCTTATGTATTATACATGGAGATCATATCCCCCCTTATGTATTATACATGGAGATCATATCCCCCTTATGTATTATATATGGAGATCATATCCCCCCCCAATGTATTATATATGGAGATCATATCCCCCCCCCCATGTATTATACATGGAGATCATATCCCCCCTTATGTATTATACATGGAGATCATATCCCCCCTTATGTATTATACATGGAGATCATATCCCCCCTCATGTATTATACATGGAGATCATATCCCCCTTATGTATTATACATGGAGATCATATCCCCCTTATGTAATATACATGGAGATCATATCCCCCCTTATGTATTATACATGGAGATCATATCCCCCCTTATGTATTATACATGGAGATCATATCCCCCCTTATGTATTATACATGGAAATCATACCCCCCTTTATGTAATATACATGGAGATCATACCCCCCCCCCCCCTTATGTATTATACATGGAGATCACATCCCCCTTATGTATTATACTTGGAGATCATATCCCTCCTTATGTAATATACATGGAGATCATATCCCCCCTTATGTATTATACATGGAGATCATATCCCTCCTTATGTATTATACATGGCGATCATATCCCCCCCTTATGTATTATACTTGGAGATCATATCCCCCCTTATGTATTATACATGGAGATCATATCCCCCCCTTATGTATTATACTTGGAGATCATATCCCCCCTTATGTATTATACATGGAGATCATATCCCCCCTTTTGTATTATACATGGAGATCATATCCCCCCTTTTGTATTATACATGGAGATCATATCCCCCTTATATATTATACATGGTGATCATATCCCTCTTATGTATTATACATGGAGATCATATCCCCCCTTATGTATTATACATGGAGATTATATTCCCCCTTATGTATTATACATGGAGATTATATTCCCCCTTATATATTATACATGGAGATCATACCCCCCCCCCCCTTATGTATTATACATGGAGATCACATCCCCCTTATGTATTATACTTGGAGATCATATCCCTCCTTATGTAATATACATGGAGATCATATCCCCCCTTATGTATTATACATGGAGATCATATCCCTCCTTATGTATTATACATGGCGATCATATCCCCCCCTTATGTATTATACTTGGAGATCATATCCCCCCTTATGTATTATACATGGAGATCATATCCCCCCCTTATGTATTATACTTGGAGATCATATCCCCCCTTATGTATTATACATGGAGATCATATCCCCCCTTTTGTATTATACATGGAGATCATATCCCCCCTTTTGTATTATACATGGAGATCATATCCCCCCTTATATATTATACATGGTGATCATATCCCTCTTATGTATTATACATGGAGATCATATCCCCCCTTATGTATTATACATGGAGATTATATTCCCCCTTATGTATTATACATGGAGATTATATTCCCCCTTATATATTATACATGGAGATCATACCCCCCCCCCTTATGTATTATACATGGAGATCACATCCCCCTTATGTATTATACTTGGAGATCATATCCCTCCTTATGTAATATACATGGAGATCATATCCCCCCTTATGTATTATACATGGAGATCATATCCCTCCTTATGTATTATACATGGCGATCATATCCCCCCCTTATGTATTATACTTGGAGATCATATCCCCCCTTATGTATTATACATGGAGATCATATCCCCCCCTTATGTATTATACTTGGAGATCATATCCCCCCTTATGTATTATACATGGAGATCATATCCCCCCTTTTGTATTATACATGGAGATCATATCCCCCCTTTTGTATTATACATGGAGATCATATCCCCCCTTATATATTATACATGGTGATCATATCCCTCTTATGTATTATACATGGAGATCATATCCCCCCTTATGTATTATACATGGAGATTATATTCCCCCTTATGTATTATACATGGAGATTATATTCCCCCTTATATATTATACATGGAGATCATACCCCCCCCCCCTTATGTAATCTACATAGAGATCATGACCCTGCAAATGTCATTCTCACTACATTCAGTCTTCTTCCTCCTTTTTTTGAAGGTATGTGGTCTGTGTGTGTGATGAGTTCAGGAGTGCACAGGGCACAGCTGGATAGGATTCATGGTTGTAAACCCGATTAGCTGGTTCCAGGATGTCTGTCAGGCTCTTGTCTTGGCCTGGTCGTAAAGCTATAAATCAGTCCGTCATTGGACGTGAAAAGCATTCCAAAATGGCAGTAAAACATACATCCCACTTGAAACCACTTTTTTATACAATTTCATAAATCCTAGCAGGAACAAGGTACAATAAAACAAAGCATATAAGTCAGTTTAATACGAGTCACCTGATACCTTACACCCCTATGTGGCACCTACACGAGAGTAGAGAGCAATATTTCCTTATCTGGAACGGTAAAATATGTCATATCTGATGTCTGGACGTTCAGGATATCATTCTGCATATTAATCTGCCAGTGGCTAGGATGCTACATGGACCTATAGAAGGTTATTGACCATGGTATAAATGTGGGAGGAATTTGGTCATAGCCGAGGTCCCCGCCTAAACACCCCTCCTCAAATGAGGCGATTGGTTCTCTGCTTTAAGGAGACACCCTGCTGGGTTCCTAGAAAAAAGGCTGTCATGCCTAGAGAGAGAGATGAAGAGATTCTCCCTTTTAACCTCAGGAACCATCTTTGGGAGAAAAGGCAATTTTTTTGTTCAGGACACTTGGACTCTGCTTAAACCAGTACTCCTGCAAGTATTCTACCTTCTTAAACTTCTTCCTTTATCTCTCTGTTGTGTTATTGATATATATATATATATATATATATATATATATATATATATATATATTGGTTACATCCTTTCTGTAAATATTTTTATTGTACCATTTTGACCTTTTTAGTAATGAATCCTATTTTCTGAAAAGCGTTGAACTGTTTCTAAAGCTCTTTAATGCAAACTAAGAATCCCTGTCTCTGAAGAGCACTACTGTGTGTTTTAAAACCTCTGGATACATCTGCCTGCGGTGACAGTGTGTATACAGACGCTTATTTAAACATCATATTGTTACTGCTAAGATTTGTGAGTTTCCTCCTTCTCTGTAAAAAGGTGGTGGTGGCAGTGTGAAGGGTTAATTGCGTAATTAACCTGACCCAGTAATAATCGCTCTCAGGCTGTTGGCACATAGTTTGTGGTCCAGTGAGCTGGAAAATCTTTGTGCAGGGTGCAGCTCAGAGTGGCATTGTTACGCAAGTGGCAGCGCGGTTTTAGATTGGCTAGTCCTTCGGTCACAAGTTGGTGAGAAGGGCTGGGGGTCTGACACCGTGCCCGTCACAGAGGGGTCCCACAATAAGTAGGAAATAACTAAATATGGTCCTCAGACCTCAGGTTGGGCTCCAACAAAATAAATAATACCCGTCTTGAGACTTACCTTGATTTGACAGAATTCCAGGTGTTTCTAGACCTGGGCATGTCACTGTCTATTGTAGCTAGAACTGCTCTCCCCTTGAGTTCACAAGGTCCTCAAGAAGGTTTGAGAAGAGAATCTGGATTGGCCCTTTAAGGCCTTAGCAGCGGCAATCCTTCCATCGTTGAGTTAACAGCCCTCAGAAAAGCTGGATTTTTGCTCTAATGTGATTAACAAAAAAACTTCCTATTGCCCAAACAAGTCAGTTTCCTTACTTTCCTTCTACAGTGGTGAAACGAAGAGAATGTTTGGTTATGGCCAACACCTACACTCACTGGCCACTTTATTAGGTACAGAAAATATTCTCCACACCATTACACCACCACCACCATCCTGAACCGTTGATAGAAGGCAGGATGGAACCATGCTTTTATGTTGTTCACGCCAAATTCTGACCCTACCATCTGAATGTCGCAGCTGAAATCAAATGCCCATTCTCCTCTGGCATCAACAAGGCATTTTCATCCACACAACTGCTGCTCACTGGATATTTGCTCTTTTTTGGACCATTCTCTGTAAACCCTAGAGATGGTTGTGCATGAAAATCCCAGTACAGCAGTTTGTTAAATACTCAGACCAACCCGTCTGGCACCAACAAAAATGCCATGTTCAAAGTCACTTAAATCACCTTTGTTCTCCATTCTGATGCTCGGTTTGAACTTCAGAAAGTCGTCTTCACCACGTCTACATAGAGGTGAAACTCGAAAAATTAGAATATTGTGCAAAAGTTCATTTATTTCAGTGCTACAACTTAAAAGGTGAAACTGATATGTGAGATAGACTCATTACATGCAAAGCAAGATAGTTCAAGCCGTGATTTGTCATCAATGTGATGATTATGGCTTACAGCTCATGAAAACCCCAAATCCACAATCTCAGAAAATGAGAATATTCCATGCAATCAATAAAACAAGGATTGTACATAGAACAATATCGGACCTCTGAAAAGTAGAAGCATGCATATGTACTCAGTACTTGGTTTGGGCCCCTTTTGCAGCAATTACTGCCTCAATGCGGCGTGGCATGGAAGCTATCAGCCTGTGGCACTGCTGAGGTGTTATGGAAGACCAGGATGCTTCAATAGCGGCCTTCAGCTCTTCTGCATTGTTCGGTCTCATGTCTCTCATCTTTCTCTTGGCAAGGTCAGGTGAGTTTGCTGGCCAATCAAACACAGTAATCCCACGGTCATTGAACCAGGTTTTGATGCTTTTGGCAGTGTGGGCGGTGCCAAGTCCTGCTGGAAAATGAAGTCAGCATCCCCATAAAGCTCGTCTGTGGAAGGAAGCAGGAAGTGCTCCAAAATCTCCTGGTAGACGGCTGCGTTGACCCTGGACTTAATGAAGCACAGTGGACCAACACCAGCAGATGACATGGCTCCCCAAATCAACACAGACTGTGGAAACTTCACACTGAACTTCAAGCATCTTGCAGTGTGTGCCTCTCCATTCTTCCTCCATACTCGGGGTCCTTGGGCCTCTCCATTCTTCCTCCATGCTCGGGGTCCTTGTGCCCCTCCATTCTTCCTCCATACTCGGGGTCCTTGGTTTCCAAATGAGATGCAAAAGTTGCTCTCATCAGAAAAGAGGACTTTGGACCACTGAGCAACAGACCAGGTCTGTTTATCTTTAGCCCAGGTAAGACGCTTCTGACGTTGTTTGTTGTTCAGGAGCGGCTTGACAAGAGGAATACAACATTTGAAGCCCATGTCCAGGATCCGTCTGTGTGTGGTGGCTCTTGATGCACTGACTCCAGCCTCAGTCCATTCCTTGTGAAAGTCCCCAACACTTTTGAATGGCCTTTTCCTGACAAATCTCTTCAGGATGCGGTCATCCCTGCTGCTTGTGCACCTTTTTCTTCCACACTTTTCCCTTCCACATAACTATCTATTAATGTGCTTTGATACAGCACTTTGGGAACATCCAACTTCTTTTGCAATGACCTTTTGAGGCTTTCCCTCCTTATGGAGGGTGTCAATGATGGTGTCAGGTCAGCAGTCTTTCCCATGATTGTGATTCCTACTGAACCAGACTGAGAGACCATTTAAAGGCTCAGGAACCCTTTGCAGGTGTTATGGCTTAATTAGCTGATTAGAGTGGGACACTTTGAGCCGAGAATATTCCACCTTTTCACAATATTCTCATTTTCTGAGATTGTGGATTTGGGGTTTTCATGAGCTGTGAGCCATAATCATCACAATGATGACAAATCACGGCTTGAACTATCTTGCTTTGCATGTAATGAGTCTCTCTCATATATTAGTTTCACCTTTTTAAGTTGCATTACTGAAATAAATGAACTTTTGCACCATATTCTAATTTTTCGAGTTTCACCTGTACTTAAATGCATTGAGTTGCTGCCATGTGATTGGCTGATTAGCAATTTGTTTTACCAAGCAATTGAACAGATAACCTAAAAAAGTGGCTGTGAATGTAGGTCAGTCAGAGCTTGTTTGTGGGCATTTTTGTAAAGCATTCAGAGATACGAGCATTTTTTGGAAGCAATTGAAACCAGGGGTGCAAGTTTGCTGGGGCCTGTGTACTTTAGGGTGATCATTTTGTTAACCTGAAAGCTGATGGAAAGCAGCATTAAGGAAGACATTCAGAAGAGTGGCAGGGTAGGTGGCCAGCAGGGGCGGACTGACCATTTGGAAACTCGGGCACTGCCCGAGGGCCCGGGGTCAGTAGGGGGCCCCATGAGATGCCCCTGGTACCTTTTTCATAAGCTTTTTTGAGTTTGGGCAAGGACACAGGGGCCCCATGATCCCCTATTGCCCGGGGGCCCCATGAGTTGTCAGTCCACCCCTGGTGGCCAGCACGCATTGCTGCCAATGGCAGGGTAGGTGGCCAGCACGCATTGCTGCCAATGGCAGGGTAGGTGGCCAGCACGCACTGCTGCCAATGGCAGGCCAATGGCAGGGTAGGTGGCCAGCACGCACTGCTGCCAATGGCCGGGTAGGTGGCCAGCACGCACTGCTGCCAATGGCAGGGTAGGTGGCCAGCACGCACTGCTGCCAGTGGCAGGGTAGGTGGCCAGCACGCACTGCTGCCAGTGGCAGGGTAGGTGGCCAGCACGCATTGCTGCCAGTGGCAGGGTAGGTGGCCAGCACGCATTGCTGCCAGTGGCAGGGTAGGTGGCCAGCACGCATTGCTGCCAGTGGCAGGGTAGGTGGCCAGCACGCATTGCTGACAATGGCAGGGTAGGTGGCCAGCACTCATTGCTGCCAGTGGCAGGGTAGGTGGCCAGCACGCATTGCTGACAATGGCAGGGTAGGTGGCCAGCACGCACTGCTGCCAGTGGCAGGTTAGGTGGCCAGCACGCACTGCTGCCAGTGGCAGGGTAGGTGGCCAGCACGCACTGCTGCCAGTGGCAGGGTAGGTGGCCAGCACGCATTGCTGCCAGTGGCAGGGTAGGTGGCCAGCACGCATTGCTGCCAGTGGCAGGGTAGGTGGCCAGCACGCATTGCTGCCAGTGGCAGGGTAGGTGGCCAGCACGCATTGCTGCCAGTGGCAGGGTAGGTGGCCAGCACGCATTGCTGCCAGTGGCAGGGTAGGTGGCCAGCACGCATTGCTGCCAGTGGCAGGGTAGGTGGCCAGCACGCATTGCTGACAATGGCAGGGTAGGTGGCCAGCACGCACTGCTGCCAATGGCAGGGTAGGTGGCCAGCACGCACTGCTGCCAGTGGCAGGGTAGGTGGCCAGCACGCACTGCTGCCAGTGGCAGGGTAGGTGGCCAGCACGCATTGCTGCCAGTGGCAGGGTAGGTGGCCAGCACGCATTGCTGACAATGGCAGGGTAGGTGGCCAGCACGCATTGCTGACAATGGCAGGGTAGGTGGCCAGCACGCATTGCTGACAATGGCAGGGTAGGTGGCCAGCACGCATTGCTGACAATGGCAGGGTAGGTGGCCAGCACGCATTGCTGACAATGGCAGGGTAGGTGGCCAGCACGCATTGCTGACAATGGCAGGGTAGGTGGCCAGCACGCACTGCTGCTCTGGTACTTTTTAACTCTAGACAAAGAGAAGGAAGCCACTTCGCTGAATGCGTGTGTGTATTTATCTGCTTACATCAGTATCCTCCTTTGGTCCTGGACATCATAACACGCTTGGCATTAATTCACCACCGCACTGGTTGTGTACATAGCTTCTTGCAATGACTGGTTTTTCAGTGGGTTGGTACACTGCATAGGCTACGTAACAGATGCCCCCCATCTGGAAAAACACATCCACAAAGATTTTGTTCTTTTCTTTCCAAAAGCAGGAAGGACATCTTTTATTACCTGCATGTCCACCTGGACAATAACATTATATTATCTAGCCTTCGGGTTTTCTTCCTTTTATAAAAATGCTTTAGTTTCTGTGAATCTGTCCTTCTGCAGTTGATGAGAGGCAGATTAAACATTTGGGGTCCATGTTCAATCTGTTTTCATTTTACATGTTTAACCCATTGTCAGTATCTCTTTTTCGGGTTTTCTTTCTATGATCAGTGAAAAGCCCACCAGAGTGCCAATAGTTTGCTCAGCCTTTGAGAGACAATTACAATACAATTCAATACAAGATGGTTGGGAGGGCCTTGCTCTCGAGGGCTTACAGTCTGGTAGGGAGGTGCAAGTAGTACAAAGGATAATAACCGTGAGAGGGATGGAAAAAGTAAAAGGCCAAGTTTTAGTTTTAGGTTGAGGTGGGATAGACTCAGGAGATGAGTTTCAGGGATTGGTGAAGAGAGTAAGAAATTGACAAATTGGGGTAGGGGTTGGGAGGGCCCTGCTAGTGAGGGCTTACAGTCTATTGGGGGGGGGGGGGGGGGCAAGTAGTGCAAAAGGTAATAACTCTAATTGGGATGAGATGATGGAGGAAGTAACAGATCAAAGTTTAAGTGGAGGCTCTGCCTGAAGAGATACATTTTCAGGGATTGGTGGACAGGGTAAGAAACAGCCTGACAGATTGGGGTACAGAGTTCCAGAGGATGTGAGAGCCTCTGGAGAAGTTATGGATCTAATCATGGGAGGAGGAGAAAAGGTAGCTGAAAGCAGCTCCCCGCCCTATGCTTTTCAGAGCTGAACGATCCTATGTAAATTCTGCACTTTGAATGCACTTTCTTGCACTTTGAATGGATGTAGTGGAAAGATGCAACAGGTAAACAGGTACAATGTATGTAGGAGGCTTTGTGTCCCTACCCTCCAATTAGCTCTCAGAACTCTCCTCACTGATGTAAATTCAGCTCCCCACCCCCTGCTTTTCAGAGCTGAGATATCCTGTGTACATTCTGCACTTTTAACTTCAGCACCACCCCCTGCTTTTCAGATCTTAAGAGATCCTGTGTAAATTCTGCACTTTGAATGGATGTAGTGGAAAGATGTCCGCAAATAAACAGGTACAACTTATGTAGGAGAATTTGTGTCCCAACCCTCCAATCAGCTCTCAGAGCCCTCCTAACTGAGTGTAACTTCAGCTCCGCCTCCTGCTTTTCAGACCTGAGAGATCCTGTGTAAATTCTGCGCTTTGAATCGATATAGTGGAAAGATGGCTAAATTGGTACAACTTATGTAAGAGGATTTGTGTCCCTACCCTCCAATCAGCTCTCAGAACCCTCACTGATGTCACTTCAGCTCTCCACCCCCTGCTTTTCAGAGCTGAGAGAACCTGTGTAAATTCTGCACTTTGAATGGATGTAGTGGAAAGATTACAGCAGATAAACAGGTACAACTTATGTAGGAGAATTTGTGTCCCAACCCTCCAATCAGCTCTCAGAGCTCTCCTCACTGAGTGTAACTTCAGCTTTCCACCCCCTGCTTTTCAGATCTTAAGAGATCCTGTGTAAATTCTGCACTTTGAATGGATGTAGTGGAAAGATGGCTGCAAACAAACAGGAACAACTTATGCAGGATAATTTGTGTCCCAACCCTCCAATCAGCTCCCAGAGCCCTCCTCACTGAGTGTACCTTTAGCTCCGCCTCCTACTTTTCAGAGTTGAGAGATCCTGTGTAAATTCTGCACGTTTAACTTCAGCTCCGCCTCCTGCTTTTCAGAGCTTAAGAGATCCTGTGTAAATTCTGCACTTTGAATCGATATAGTGGAAAGATGGCTAAATTGGTACAACTTATGTAGGAGGATTTGTGTCCCTACCCTCCAATCAGCTCTCAGAACCCTCACTGATGTCACTTCAGCTCTCCACCCCCTGCTTTTAAGAGCTGAGAGAACCTGTGTAAATTCTGCACTTTGAATCGATATAATGGAAAGATGGCAGCTAATAAACAGGTACAACGTATGTAGGAGAATTTGTGTCCCAACCCTCCAATCTGCTCTCAGAGCTCTCTTCACTGAGTGTAACTTCAGCTTTCCACCCCCTGCTTTTCAGAGCTTAAGAGATCCTGTGTAAATTCTGCACTTTGAATGGATGTAGTGGAAAGATGGCAGCAGATAAACAGGTACAACTTATGTAGGAGGATTTGTGTCCCTACCCTCCAATCAGCTCTCAGCGCTCTCCTCACTGATGTCACTTCAGCTCCCCACCCCCTGCTTTTCAGAGCTGAGAGAACCTGTGTAAAGTCTGCACTTTTAACTTCAGCTCCCCACCCCCTGCTTTTCAGATCTTAAGAGATCCTGTGTAAATTCTGCACTTTGAATGGATGTAGTGGAAAGATGTCAGCAGATAAACAGGTACAACTTATGTAGGAAAATTTGTTTCATCTCAATCATTTCACTGGGTATATATAAGGGTTTACAACCACCTTAATGCAGACAGCCCAATGTGACAAACCAAGCCAAAAATTGGCTACCTTGTTCTCCTCCCACCTGGCTGCTAAAAAAAAGCGCTTCGATGGCCGCGTTACTAATTAGCGCAGAAATATTAACTAGGCAGAAAAAAAAACTTTCCTCTTTGTTTCATCCCCAGAAAAAAAATGTGGTAACGTCCTGTGTGCGTCCCGGCGAGCGAAAATCCTGCGTTTCAGCGTCGTTCATGAGAGACAATGGGCTAATAATGCAATAATATGTACCCACTTTGTCCTGCCCAGCGGCAGGTAGGAGCTCGCTCAGTCTGCCGCGCGTGGCGTTTTTTTTTCCTCTTTTCCGAGGATGTGTGTGTGTGTGGGGGGGGGAGCAGAGCCCGCTAATCTCTTTTTAATTGGTGTGCTCAGAACGGCTGGCTAGTGAATGACAAAAAACCCTTTGGACAAGAAGGCTCCTGCCTCACTGCAGCACATCCATCTTGGGTTTCTGTGGCGTACGGAGGGAAACAGGCACCTTCTGCAAATGAACAGCTAATCCCTGGCTCAGTGTTCGCGGGGAGCGCTGCGCGCGTGAGACTGAATCACGAAGAAGCCCTACTATTTATTTTCAGGCCCTTAGAGGATGGGGGGGAAGCGCGATGCTGCATTGATCTGCGTCTCTTTCACTCTCTGCTGAGAGAACGTGCGGATTTTTCATTTTTTTTTCTTTCTTTTTTTATATTCTCGTCGTAAACAAGCGAGGAGAAACCGGGAAATAAAGTGCGTCATTATAGGCTTGTGCAAATCGAATGGAGGAAAACATGTATATTGAATATTGCCCCCCCGCCCCCACCTTCCCCGTCGTATCTCTTCGGTATGGCTCCTCCTATTGCACCAACACCAACAATAGTCTGTGGATATAATATTGTAAATAGTATAGTGAGGCTACAGAACCTGGAGAGGTCTCGCTTGGAAAGTGGAAGCGGAACTGAAATGCAAAGCCTTCCGTTGCTGATCTCCCATTTTAGAATGCTAGTTGCCTGGCTATCCCAGCGCTCTGAGAGCGAACAAGTATAAAGATAGTGAAAGTCATGATCTCGTGTTTCAGTATGATAGCAGAATAGCCAGGCGCCTAGCATTTTCAGAGGGAGAGATCAGCACAGGCAGCCTGCACACTTTCTTACTAGATGTTGGTTTCAGCCTGACACTAAGGCAGGCCATGCATTAAGCGTTTGTTTTTATAAATACATTTGCTTGATTCCCCTATCAGCACAGTCAGTGTTGATGGGGGAACCCCTCCCGCAGCGCCATTGTGTTCTGCCGGTGGGGAGCCTTCCCAACTGACAGAACACAATGATTGCTGCTGGCGGTGATAGCTGCCGGCAGTGATCGCATGAAAAAAAATCAGACAGGCTGGTTGTACTGAAGTCAGTCGATGGATCGACGTTTGAATAACCAGCCAGCCCATAGATGGATCAAAATTCAGCCGGTCTCTGCTGAACTGACTGAATTTAAAACTATCTATGGCTGACTTTAAGTGGTTGTAAACCTCAGACATGAAATATGAACAAAGCATATCCCCCTATAGTGTGTACTTGTCTCAGTCCAGAGTAGACATGAAATGTGAACAAAGCCTATCCCTCTATAGGGTGTACTTGTCTCAGTCCAGAGCAGACATAAAATGTGAACAAAGCATATCCCTCTATAGGATGTACTTGTCTCAGTCCAGAGCAGACATAAAATGTGAACAAAGCCTATCCCTCTATAGTGTGTACTTGTCTCAGTCCAGAGCAGACATGAAATGTGAACAAGCATATCCCTCTATAGCGTGTACCTGTCTCAGTCCAGAGTAGACATGAAATATGAACAAAGCCTATCCCTCTATAGTGTGTACTTTGTCTCAGTCCAGAGCAGGCATGAAATGTGAACAAAGCATATCCCTCTATAGTGTGTACTTTGTCTCAGTCCAGAGCAGGCATGAAATGTGAACAAAGCATATCCCTCTATAGTGTGTACCTGTCTCAGTCCAGAGCAGGCATGAAATGTGAACAAAGCATATCCCTCTATAGTGTGTACTTGTCTCAGTCCAGAGGACTAAGTGTCATTTCTGACTGCTGCCTCATTCCTCTGTTATCAACATGAGTCACTTCTGATGCATTTCCCTGAAACCAAGAGAAAAATGGTGACAACCTGTGACAGCCTCAGCTCTGGTCCTTTGTGCTGTGTGGAGGGGGCGTGTCCCTTCTCTCCAATCGTCTCTCAGAGCTCTCCTCACTGAGTGTAACTTCAGCTCCACCCCCTGCTTTTCAGAGCGGCGAGATCCTGTGTAAATTCTGCACTTTGAATGGATATAGGAGAAAGATGGCTGCAAATAAACAGGTACAACTTATGTGGGAGGATTTGTTCATCTCTATGTATCACCTGAGGCCAGTCACTGCACTGGGTATATGTAAGGGTTTTACAAATACTTTAAGGGTGCGTTCAGATGTGAGGTTGGGGGGGCAGTAAATCCCAGCAGTTGAGCTGCACTTTTACTGCAACCCCAAGCACTACCCCCTTTAGCTGCAGAGGCAGCAATGGAGAATGAGGAGGGGGGGACATGCCATGGCCACAATGCTTCACAGCTGTGGCAAGAATTGTACCCCCCCCCCCCTCCGTCATGGGTTGCGACACGCTAGTGTGGGCATCAAGTGGTGAGGAGGCAATACAGCACCTCCTCACCACCTGTCAAATGCTCTCTGAAGATCAGTCCAAATGCAGATCGCTCTTCAGAGTGCACCTCACATGTGAGCCCTCAGCCCTAATGCAAGCAGTGAGCAGGCACTGGAATGGAGTTATTAGAATATGAAAATGCCTTGATGGGTGGATGCTATTCTCAAGGAGTGGGAGTTCCGAGGCCGGCTGTATTTGCATGCACACTGTCCTAGGTAACATCCACATGTGAACCTCCATGACTGAACTAAAATCCAATAAATGAAAGGGGTGGGCCAGGGACAGTAAGGCTGGGGAGGAAAGGGCTAGATGTTGCTGGACATCTTCCAGCCAGGAAGCGAGGTGGGCCCTTTCTGACTTGCTGAGAGGATGAAGGCGGCTTGCGGTTGGACATTGCACCGACGGTACTAACGCTGAGCCCCATCGACCGGCAATGCAGACTTCTTACCAAGTCCAGCAGCAGCTTTAGGATTCTACAGGCTGCCGGCAGCGGGGCTGGACGGTGCACCTGTGCCTTCTGCTGGCATGAAAACACAGACGTCTCAGGCGGAGGAGCTAAACGCCCAGCGTGCATGAAGTCTAAAATGTTAGTGTTGCAACCAATAGCAATACAGCTCTCATTTTCTGTATTGCAACCTAGGAATAAAAGCGGGTATTTTGCCGCCATGTCCATGCCCATACTTGCTTTACATTAGACTTTACAGCTGATCTGTCAACTGATTGGTGGCTGTGGGTTGAATCACCAATTGGAATGCGTTGGTTTGAATAAATGCTCTTGCGTCAGGTGGTTGTTAAAGGGAATATCCACTTTCACGCAGGAAGCGGACAGCTTGGTTCGCATTGATTGGTGGGAGATCTTTGCCGGCTAGCCTTTGTGGATGCTGCTGTAGCCCCTATCGGTGCTCATAGATCTCTCTGATCTCATAAACTCATTGCTTTTCAATGGCTTCAAAGACCAAACCGTGTTATTTTGAAAGAAGGCTGGTGGTAGCCTTGGGGCTGCACTGTTGGAGCGACTGGATGGTGGGGAATCTATTGGAGAGACACCTACCAGTCAACAGCTGGAGGGCATATGGTTAGATTTTATACATTATGTCTAAAAATACTGTGCTTGATAGCAGGATAATGAGCATGTCCTGATATCTGTGTTTGATCCTTCAATAATACCCGTGTAACTCGGGCTAGTTTGGTGCCGGGGTCATACATCAGTCTGCGGAGGCAACCCATTCCTAGAAATGAGGGACAATGTGACTCTGACAATGCGTAGGCTCATAAAAAGTCTTCCTTCCCTATGAATGGATGACAGGTACACTTACATGCCACAGTGATGCAGGGCTTCTGTTAGAATTCATGGGGCCCAATACAGCCAACCTGACAGGGCCCCCACCCAAAAAAAACCCAGTTTACTATGGGTCCATTATGAATGAACACAGTGAGTGATCGGTACCGATCACACATTGTGTTCATTCAGGAAGGGGGCTGGTAAATGGGACACATTTCCTGGACCCTTTCCCCACTCTTTATCCTGAATGATCTTATTGTGTGCTACACAAAGACCAAATCGTGTTATTTCAAAGAAGGCTGGTGGTAGCCTTGGGGCTGCACCGTTGGAGCGACTGGATGGTGGGGAATCTATTGGAGAGACACCTACCAATCAACAGCTGGAGGGCATATGGATAGATTTTATACATTATGTCTAAAAATAAACTGTACTTGATAGCAGGATAATGAGCATGTCCTGATATCTGTGTTTGATCCTTCAATAATACCCGTGTAACTTGGGCTAGTTTGGTGCCGGGGTCATACATCAGTCTGCGGAGGCAACCCATTCCTAGAAATGAGGGACAATGTGACTGACAATGCGTAGGCTCATAAAAAGTCTTCCTTTCCGATGAATGGATGACAGGTACACTTACATGCCACGGTGATGCAGGGCTGCTGTTAGAATTCATGGGGCCCAATACAGCCAACCTGACAGGGCCCCCACCCAAAAAAAACCCAGTTTACTATGGGTCCGTTATGAGTGAACACAGTGAGTGATCGGTACCGATCACACATTGTGTTCATTCAGGAAGGGGCTGGTAAATGGGACACATTTACCGGACCCTTTCCCCACTCTTTATCCTGAATGATCTTATTGTGTGCTACACAAAGACCAAACCGTGTTCTTTCAAAGAAGGCTGGTGGTAGCCTTGGGGCTGCACTGTTGGAGCGACTGGATGGTGGGGAATCGGTTAGAGAGACATCTACCAGTCAACAGCTGGAGGGCATATGGATAGATTTTATACATTATGTCTAAAAATAGACTGTGCTTGATAGCAGGATAATGAGCATGTCCTGATATCTGTGTTTGATCCTTCAATAATACCCGTGTAACTCGGGCTAGTTTGGTGCCGGGGTCATACATCAGTCTGCGGAGGCAACCCATTCCTAGAAATGAGGGACAATGTGTAGGCTCATAAAAAGTCTGATGACTGCAACGGTGATGTAGGGTTGATGTTAGAAACCACGGGGCCCAATACAGCCAACCTGAAGGAACGCCAGTTCCAGCTGCAGAATGGGGTGGTTCGAAGAGGAGTCTTGGTCTGCCATGTTGATCGAGGCGCTGTATCAGCACAAGATGTCATAAAAAACTCCAGTGTACTATGGTTCCGTTATGAATGAACACAGTGAGTGATCGGTACCATTCACACGTTTTCATTCAGGAAAGAAGGGGGCTGGTAATTGGGACAAATTTACCGAACCCTTTACCCACTCTTTATCCTGAATGATCCCATTGTGTCTCTACAATTGTTGGAGAGGAGAGAAGCTGGCAGCACGGCGACGGTGGGGGGCACACAGGGTTGGCTTGGGTATCGGGGGGGAAATATATGGTGAACAGGGAGGATGATGGCTGTACCAGAGGGGGCAATTACTTGGACTGATCCTCTGTATGGATGAATGGCCAGTGAGAAGGAGAGGAGAAGACGCCAGCTTTCAGCTGCAGCAGAGCGAGCCATACAGGGGATAGTTTCCAGTAATCCCCCCCCCCCCGCGCTGGTCACCCTCCCTGCCCACATGTGATTCACCTACCTGGGCCCCCTTGCTGGTCTGGGCCCCGTATAGGGGGACTGGTTGTGCCCCTTATCAACAGGGCTGCGGTGATGTCTCTAGTGGTGGCAACGAACGGCATGTGTACCATTGGTGGTCCATGGCTGGGCTTGGAATGTCGGTGGGTGGCTATATAGGAATATTGTCACTCTATTGCACTACTGGAAGAAAATGAATCCAAAGCAAAACCATCACAAGAGGAATATCTCAGCTACCTGTTGACCTAACCGATGCTTGGCTATAATGCTGATCAACTGGCTTCCCTTCTTTATGGGTTACTGGCCTAGAACAAGCAACATCAGGAGAGTCCAAGGAAAGTAGCTTACGGGACAACTGCACCTTTGATGATGATGTCCTTCTACTGAGCCTCCTACGCCCTTGAGTGCAGGCAGCCTGGGCTTATGCTTAAAAAAAAAGACTTTTGTCCTATTGGGTTTATGTTTGCCTTTAGCCTCAATCCAAGGATATTTCCACCGACATAGACCCGCTCCTAATTCTTCTGATCATGTGCGCCAAGGCTCATTTATTCCTATAGGGATAGCCATGCTCTGAGCAATTGCTGGAGGAAGCCGTAAGTATGGCTATCCATAAAAATGAATGGCGACGTCAAGGCTCATTTATTCCTATAGGGATAGCCATGCTCTGAGCAATCGCTGGAGGAAGCCATAAGTATAGCTATCCATAAAAATGAATGGGGACGTGGCACGCATGTGCAGAATAAAAAGGAACCCATTGAATCCATGGGGATAGCAGTAAGATTGCTTTATCAGGGCTGAAGGTACATTGAAGCCCAGGCTGCCTCCACTTGGGGGGTGGGAGGCTTTATTTAAATCAGTATTAAATCTAAAAGAAAAAATTTAATTGCAGGTCACCAATTCGTAGATGCAGTGAATGAATTTGTTTTCTTTTTTATGTTTTTTTGTTTTATTTTCATCTAACGATTCAGCCACTAAGTCAGTTTTTTTTTTTTTTTGCAACGTAATTAACAGGCCAAGCTGTCCAGACAAAGTAGCAGGTAGAGGCTGGACACACCATATGCCACTGACAGGGGTGCTTGCAATGATCAACTTTTATTTATTTATGTAAAACCTTTATCCCACAAGGAAAGAAAACTGTTTTTCTCCACTGTTTATAGTGTTAGGTGAAGATCAGTTTTAATTTGTTAGTCAAGTCTGTCTAAATTCTGCTAGTCTACCTAACACTACCCTCCCCCAGACTGACAATACTGTTGTCCAAATATGTCTCCATTGCCCCCCCATCCAGAGCGGGGGCACCCTAAACAGGAAGTGTGTCACTAGCTGGATCATCGGGTAAAATAAAGGGGAAAAAAAAGAGAAGCCATCACATCTAATGATTGATAACCAGGAACGTATTATATTTTTGGTTTTGGGTTTACTACCACTTTAAGGACTTCAAAGGTGTAGTTCTCCTTTAAAGTAATAAGGCATGACATACAGACAACAGGTATTTTTAAATGAAAAAAGAGCACCCATTTTTTCTCATGACAGGTTTGCTTTAAATCATGGAGTTTTGGAAAAGTCTATGTTTCGAGGGAAACTATATGGACTATATATGGGTATTCCCAGAGGTCAGATATATATTAGAATGTAGGAGATCCATATTATAGACCATGAGTGGAGACTGTATTTATCGGGCAGTATTAGCAGGTGCTACTTCAAAGTGTAGTTGCCCCAGTGAAGGTAGATGGCACATATGGCCTAGATCAGCCATTGTGACCCAAAGTTCCATGGAACCTTAGGGTTCCTACAGAGCAGGGTTCCTCAACCAGGGTTCCAAGGTACCCTAGGGTTTCTCTAGACCAGGTTTCTCCAGCAGGGTTTCTGTAGACCAGGGTTTTATGGAACTCAAGGGTTCCTTCAGAGCAGGGATTTTCAACCAGGGTTGCATGGAACACAAGGGTTTCTCTAGACCAGGGTTTCTATAGATGTTGCAAGGGTTCCTTGAGCAATTTCTGCATCTCAGATATGTTTTCACTGATGCCATTCATCTTTTTAGCTATCTGAGGAGCACAGACCATCACACTATTGTATTATGAATTGTTGATGTAGTAATTTTTAGTAGGGGTTCCCTGAGACAAGAAAGTTTTTTAATGGGTTACTCTATATTGAAAAGGTTGAGAGAGGCTGCTCTAGAGGTTGCTAGGAATTCCTTGAGTTACAATTGAATGACCTCCCATCTGATGGTGCCTGCATGGTTCTCGGGGCCATTACCACTTGGTAGGACCAGCGTAATGGCACCCATGATCATTTTGTTTGTCTGTGCTGACGATCACTATATTGGGGGCATTCTGCTCACTGACTAATGCAAGTGGCATTTTTTCCCTCTAACCACCCAATTAACTCATTTTAGCAGAGGTTCCCTGAGACCTGAAAATGTCAATGGTTCCTCCTTGGTTAGATGTTTGAGAAAGGCTGGCCTAGATGAATCTTTTTCCAGATTACATGTAGCACTTGGACATAGGAAAGACTGTGATTGTGATTCACAACCAACTAAAATTATATGTAGCACTTGGACATAGGAAAGACTGTGATTGTGACACACGACCAACTAAAATTACATGTAGCACTTGGACGTAGGAAAGACTGCAACTGTGACACACGACCAACTACATTTTTCGAAACTCGGGGTTAATAAGCAGTTTGACATGTAATGTAATTAGGGTATTGGATTTAATTCATAAACAAATGGGGTGGGAATATAATTCACCGTTAATTCCACTGGTGGGATCAGAGTTTTTCCCACCATTGAAAGATAATATAATATTTCAGGATAAAAGATAGAAATGCACGTTTGAAAGATATTATAGAAAAAGGGGAATTATATTCGTTTCAAGAATTAAAGGATAAAAAGGAGCTATTTTTTACACTCGACAAATGCCGTTCTTATCAATTGAGATATTTTGTTGCAGCGCTCCCGCAGCCATTAACCCCTTCCGGCCTGCGCCTCCTGGACCTTTAAGAGTTTCAGAAGCCGGGAGGCGTGGCAGGTGGGACGGGGTTTAGGGATCATGTGACCGCCGTGATGTGTTGTCACATGATCAGGAAAGGTCCCGATCGAAAGAGCAGACCGGGACCTTTCCGTGAGTACCGGACATGTGTGCTCGGAACGCGCAGGGTGTGCGCTCTCAGCACATATGTTTTTTCTTACCTGGATGCAAATATGCGGCCGCTCGGTGTCTAGGCCCAGACGCTGGGAGGCCGCACATTTGCGTTAAGGGGTTAAGGATGGAGGAAGATCTGTATCCATTTGCGCAACCGTTGAGTTCAGGATCAATTCAAAAACGTTACCTGCCTGGAAATGCAAAATCACGTAAATATACGTGATTTTGCACACCCGTGCCACCCTGTAGCAGTATTTCTGCTATAGGGCGGCCGGGAAGCGGTTAATTGGAGTAAAAAGAACAGGGAAAGAAAAAAGAGAAGACGAAAAGCCATTGAGGAGAGATAGAATGAGACAAATAGGGAGGAGTGAAGTGAAGATAGATGGATAAGTACTTGAGAAACAAGAAGAGGATTGGGGGGGGGAGCAGTGGTGTATTTATGTTTCGTGCTGCCCTAGGCAATACAAAAATTGTCTCCCTGCCCCACCACCACGGAGAGACCCTGTTACCAACCAACACCCCCCTCCCCCTTGAAGAGAGCCTGACATTGACCAACAACATTTCAGCCCTCCCCCCACCCACAAGAGAGCCTTCCACTACCAGCGCGCCCCATACACTGACAACCCCCCACCCCGGTGAGAGAGAGAAGACACTTACCTTCAGAGGTCCAGACATCCCTGGAAATAAGAGTCAGGCTCTGCATACACCATCAAGAAGCCCGCAGCCTCTCTCAGATCCCACCTGGTCCCCATGCTGCGTGTTTCACTTTTTCCAACCCTTCTTTTGGGGGGGTGGCACTGCCCTCCTGGAAAATGCTGCTGCCCCCTTGAAAAATGCCGCCCTAGGCAAATGCCTTGTTTGCCTTGTAGTAAATACGCCCCGGGGGGGGGGGGGTAATGGCGTGGGAGTGGAAAGGGGGTAGGATATTGGGAATATTTTGTGTGAAAATTATTGCTATGCAATGTGTTGGGATAAGTGGTTTTGTATGGATAAAAAATATAATAATAAAGATACAATACCATAGGAGTACCATGTGACTGCTTACTTTGCGTGCCGGTGACAGGTGCACTTTTGCTTCCACCATGTTCACTTGCCTCCTGCTTTATGGAGTCTCTATGCTGGATTTTAATGGTTCGCTGAAAGGTACAAAAGACGATACATCTCTTCTACTGCGTACCACGTCACTTCCCAGAATGCACCAGGGAGCCAGTAACGCGTCAGTCTTCTGGTGAATCCCATAAACGACTTCCTAATAAATCACATTAATTGAGTCCTCTCCAGCATGTGAGCGTGTCAGAGCAGAGAAAGGGAGCAAAAATGCTCTAAATATTTAATAAAGGAGCAACACATTTATATTTCCGGCTGCTTTGATCTGTCCCTGCCGCCCCTTTATGGGAGAGCGGGGAGCATGCAGTTAACCCCAGGAGGACATGGCGTGTAATGCAGATTGCGGTGAAAGTGCTTGGACGAGCGACAAAAGCCACGTCGGGAATGTCAAGGACAACCCGAGGAATAGAACCCGCAGTACAGGGCCGCTGCTCGTCAAATACAGCAAATTTATTTTTTTTAGTGCCATAAATATGTTACTTATAGCAAACAGGCAGATTCTAGCTATTTGGAAAAGGGAAAGAATCTTGTTGTCATTGGCAACACAACCACTTTACATGGCACCCCCCCCCCCCCCCCCCCCCGGCTGGATCTCCAATTCTTTGCCTTGCTAGAGGGACAAGGACTTCTCATCTAAAGCAGAGGGAGGTTTTCAACAATGCCTCGCGGATGTACATATGGGCATCCTCCGCTTCCACTTTGATGCTTTCTTAAAGGAAACCTGAAAATTATGAAGGCTTTCTTTGTTGACCCCTCTTTCTGAAAAGGCTGGTTGTCATGGTGATCCAGTTGCTTTAGTTACTACCCTGGAACAATTATCCAGGTCAGTCTGTATGACTTTACTGGCTGCATGCTAGAGGGAGTCTGTTTTTTTATTTTTTGCTTTATTTTTTTGTTTTGTTTGGGGGTTTTTTTAGTTTCATGGGGGGTTTTTTTTGTTTGTTTTTTTGTTTGTTTTTGTTTTTTTTGTTTTTGGGGTTTTTTGTTCAATCAATCAATCAATCAATCAATTAATAGACCTTCCTGACATTTTACAACTTTGAAGATAAGATATCAGCCACACTGGAAGTGCATTATTTTCATTGAGTCAAGAGCAGGAGCAGTAAAGTGCAGCCATTGGGTAGCAGACCACATATCCTAAGGCTGCCCATAGGTTCATCGGGTTTTTTTTTGCTCATTCAGCCAGCGGATGAACGAAAAAAAAAAATAATTGGATTCCCGCATGCACACAAGCAAGGTGGATGGAGGAATCCTCCCCACTATGCCATTGTATTCTTACAGCGGGACTCCTCTGTTTTTTTTGTTTTTATTTTTTGTTTGTTTTTTTGTTTTTTTTGTTTTTTTCAATCAATCAATTAATAGACCTTCCTGATATTTTACAAAATTTTAAGATAAGATATCAGCCACACTGGAAGTGCATTGTTTTCATTGAGTCAAGAGCAGGAGCAGTAAAATGCAACCAATGGGAAGCACTGCAGAGCATTCGGAGACTGTGCACAGCAGAGCGGTGGTGGAACAAAAGGTAAAAGCTGTGCAAGGTGCTGGCTTCATACGTGTCACCGCACAGCCGTCCAGCAGACCACATATCTTAAGGCTGCCCATAGAATCATCTTTTTTTTTTTTTTTGCTCATTCAGCCAGCGGACGAACGAAAAAAAAAAAATGGATTCCTGCATACACACAAGCGAGGTGGATGGAGGAATCCTCCCCACTATGCCATTGTATTCTTACAGCAGGACTCCTCTGTTTTTTTTGTTTTTATTTTTTGTTTTTTTCAATCAATTAATAGACCTTCCTGATATTTTACAACTTTTAAGATAAGACATCAGCCACACTGGAAGTGCATTGTTTTCACTGAGTCAAGAGCAGGAGCAGTAAAATGCAACCAATGGGTAGCACCGCAGAGCATTCGGAGACTGTGCACAGCAGAGTGGTGGTGGAACAAAAGGTAAAAGCTGTGCAAGGTGCTGGCTTCATACATGTCGCCGCACAGCCGTCCAGCAGACCACATATCCTAAGGCTGCCCGTAGGTTCATCGGTTTTTTTTTTTTGCTCATTCAGCCAGCGGACAAACGAAAAAAAAAAATGGATTCCATTCCCTATGCCATTGTATTCTTACAGCGGGACTCCTCTGTTTTGTTGTTTTTGTTTGTATTTTTTGTTTGTTTGTTTTTTTGTTTTTGTTTTTTTTTGTTTTGTTTTTTTCAATCAGTCAATTAATAGACCTTCCTGATATTTTACAACTTTTAAGATAAGATATCAGCCACCCTGGAAGTGCATTGTTTTCATGAGTCAAGAGCAGGAGCAGTAAAGTGCAGCCATTGGGAAGCACCGCAGAGCATTCGGAGACTGTGCACAGCAGAGCGGTGGTGGAACGAAAGATAAAAGATGTGCAAGGTGCTGGCTTCATATGTGTCACTGCACAGCCGTCCAGCAGACCACATATCCTAAGGCTGCCCATAGGTTCATCGTTTTTTTTTGCTCATTCAGCCAGCGGACAAACGAAAAAAAAAGAAATGGATTCCATTCCATATGCCATTGTATTCTTACAGCGGGATTCCTGTTTTTGTTTTGTTTTTATTTTTTGTTTGAAAAAAAAAAAAAAACCAAAACAAAACAATCAATTAATAGACCTTCCTGATATTTTATACAACTGGCTTCATACGTGTTGCCACACAGCTGTCTAGCAGACCACATAACCTAAGGCTGCCCATAGGTTCATCTTTTTTTTTTGCTCATTCAGCCAGCGGACGAACGAAAAAAAAAAAAAATGGATTCCATTCCATATGCCATTGTATTCTTACAGCGGGACTCCTCTGTTTTTTTTTGTTTTGTTTTTATTTTTTGTTTGTTTTTTTGTTTTGTTTTGTTCAATCAATCAATTAATAGACCTTCCTGATATTTTACAACTTTTAAGATATGATATCAGGCACACTGGAAGTGCATTGTTTTCATTGAGTGACGAGCAGGAGCAGTAAAGTGCAGCCATTGGGTAGCACCGCAGAGCATTCAGAGACTGTGCACAGCAGAGCGGTGGTGGAACGAAAGATAAAAGCTGTGCAAGGTGCTGGCTTCATACGTGTCGCCGCACAGCCAACCAGCAGACCACATATCCTAAGGCTGCCTATAGGTTCATTGGTTTTTTTTTTTTTTTTTGCTCATTTAGCCAGCAGACGAACAAAAAAAAAAAGGATTCCCACATGCACACAAGCGAGGTGGATGGAGGAATCCTCCCCACTATGCCATTGTATTCTTACAGCGGGACTCCTCTGCTGTCAGGATACAAAGATCAGCAGCTGCAGCCGATTGACAAAAATGTTTCCCAAATTCCCTTTCAACAGAAGTTGGTTGTTGGATTTACTTCTGTCCAGCGAAAATGGACATAGATGGATCGAAATTCGTCCAGTACTTGCTGAACCGGCCAAATTTCAATCCATCTATGGCCAACTTTAGGTAACAACGATGCAGCAAAGATTTATACTCTTGAGTGTCATCCAAGGACTGAAAGTCCTTTACTGGTGGGATCAGTGGGTATAAAGTGATTGATAAAAAAAAGCCTCCAGGGATGAAAGAGCCTAATCCATGGAGGTTATGCTACCAGTTATATAGGTAGGTATGGTAAGATTTAGACTCTAAAAAAACTGGCCATAAACCCTTCGATTGGTTTCCTTAGCCTAGGGGCTGAACAAAAGTAATCTAACCAGGGGCGGACTGACAACTCATGGGGCCCCCGGGCAGTAGGGGATCATGGGGCCCCTGTGTCCTTGCTCAAACTTAAAAAAGCCTATGAAAAAGGTACCAGGGGCATATCATGGGGCCCCCTACTGGCCCCGGGCCCTCGGGCAGTGCCCGAGTTTCCAAATGGTCAGTCCGCCCCTGAATCTAACAGACTCCTCATTTCACGCTATACACTGTAGATGGATGAGTCCCCCAGCTGGGCCACGGCTGTCAGAATACCCAAACAGCGGATGCATCTGATTGGATGCTGCCACTGTTCAGACAAACATCTTGGCTCACTTGCCAAAAGTTGAATCATCAGCTTCCGTCAAACAAAGCAGGGGTGGCAGGGCCACCCACTGAGTGAATTTCAGCCGGTTCAGCTTTAGAACTGCTTTAGGAATGGTCGGCTATAACTGTAATACAGCACTGCATAGCAGGAAGCAGAAAGTACAAATGAAATGAGAAATAATGGCTGCCTCCATGTGTGTGTGTGTGTGTGTGAATATATATATATATATATATGTGTGTGTGTGTGTGTGAATATATATATATATACAGTCATGGCCGAAATTGTTGGCACCCTTGATATTTCTCCAGGAAATCATGTATTTCTCACGAAACGTATTGCATTAACACATGTTTTGCTATACACATGTTTATTCCCTTTGTGTGTATTGGGACAAAACAAAAAAAGGGAGGAAAGAAAGCAAATTCGACATAATGTCACACAAACCTCCAAAAATGGGCTGGACAAAAGTATTGGCACCCTTTCACAACTGCGGATAAATAAGAATGTTACAAGCATGTGATGCTCCTGTAAACTCACCTGGGGCAAGTAACAGGTGTGGGCAATATAGAAATCACACCTGAAAGCAGATAAAAAGGAGAGACGTTCACTTAACCTTTGCATTGTGTGTCTGTCTGTGCCACACTAAGCATGGACAACAGAAAGAGGAGACGAGAACTGTCTGAGGACCTGAGAACCAAAATTGTGGCAAAATATCAACAATCTCAAGGTTACAAGTCCATCTCCAGAGAACTAGATTTGCCTTTGTCCACAGTGCGCAACATTATCAAGAAGTTTGCAACCCATGGCACTGTAGCTAATCTCCCTGGTCGTGGACGG
>NW_028318727.1:1325000-1415000 GCF_062004578.1 Staurois parvus
GTTGGGAGGAGTGAACTGCCCCCTCCCCTGACTTCTCCATCCAGATCAATAACACAATCATCAGTCCCTCCCCTCATGCCAGGGTACTAGGTGTAATCCTAGACTCCCATCTGTCCTTTCAGCCCCAAATCCAATCACTGTCCAAATCTTGTAGACTTCACCTCCGCAACATCTCCAAGATACGCCCGTTCTTAACCACGGAAACCACTAATCAAATTATTCCCTCTCTTGTTATCTCTCACCTTGACTATTGCAACTCCCTCCTCATTGGCCGAGCTCATCGCAGGCTATCCCCTCTTCAGTCTATCATGAATGCTGCTGCCAGACTTATCCACCTTTCTAACCGTTCTGTATCTGCCACCCCTCTCTGCCAATCCCTCCATTGGCCTCCATTGAGTGTCCTCCACCCCTCTCTGCCAATCCCTCCACTGGCCTCCACTCAGTGTCCTCCACCCCTCTCTGCCAATCCCTCCACTGGCCTCCACTCAGTGTCCTCCACCCCTCTCTGCCAATCCCTCCACTGGCTTCCCACTGCCCAACGGATAAAATGCAAAACAACATATAAAGCCATTTATAATTCTGCCCCAAATTACATCACCGATCTTGTTTCTAAATATCACCCAAACCGTACTCACCGCTCCTCGCAAGACCTCCTACTCTCTAGCTCCCTTGTCTCCTCCTCCCATGCTCATCTCCAGGACTTTTCCAGAGCTTCCCCCATCCTCTGTAACTCTCTACCCCAATTTATCAGACTATCGCCTACTCTGCTCACTTTTAGGTGATCTCTGAAAACCTATCTCTTCAAGGAAGCCTATCCTGCCCTCAGCTAATAATGGAATCTTCTACTCTTCCAACCAGTCCATCCCCCACAGTTACCTTTTGTACCACTAGCCCCTCCCTCCTAGATTGTAAGCTCCAAGGAGCAGGGCCCTCCTTTCCCTCTTGTATTGAACTGTATTGTTGCTGTATTGTCTCCCGTTATATTGTAAAGCGCTGAGCAAACTGTTTGGCGCTATAGAAATCCTGTATAATAATAATAATATACTGAGTTACTTGTGGGAGAGGGGAGCATGGGAGAGCTGAATTGCTGATATTGGAAGGGGAAGCACCCTAAGCTAACCTTCTGAGGGAGGAGCCTAGCTAACAAGTCACTCTGGGAGGCAGGTAAAGCTGGGCCACTACTGGAACGGGGCAGGGTAAGCTTTTTCACAGTTGAGAAGGGTGAGCTAAGCTGCTGAGGAAGCCAACTTGGACAACTTCTGTGCATCTGGTGTGAATGTTGGGGATGAATTGCTCCACAATGCCTGCAGCTACATATGTCAGTGGGCAGCTCATGTGCTGACTTTTAACAATATGTAAATACTTAATTCCATAACCTGTCCACAGTTTTACTTTAATGCAAACCTGCCACTTTGTCTCCACCCAAAAGTCACTGTAAAAACTAATTCTAACCATTGCATGGTGCACCAGTAGTTCAACAATACATTGTTGCAGATCATAGTGGGAGCCCCTAAGCCCGTTTCTTTATTTGGGATGCTGAAGAATGCTCCCTGCACTTATAGCAATGCGGTACAGGAATGTATCTAAATAGGTTGCCAAGATCTCACATTAGATTGTAGGATGTTTTGGGGGGGGGGGGGTTGGTGGTTATGAGTACCTAAGGTCTAAATTTTCATATTGTAAGCGACAACAGCTTGGAGGATCCCCAGGCATCCCTTAGAAACAGATTGTGAAGTCTGTACTATCAAGTAGCTAGTCTTTATTTTGAAGGTTGACAAAACAAAGTAAGTTGCATTAGTCCTCTTGTATTTTTTTTTTTTTTCTTAGCTGAGATTTATTATCATCAACTGTAAAGTCACCAGATCTCTCTTTGCCCAAAGAATCATTACTGAACTTGGAAACCTACACTCAAATAATCAGCCAATACAGCAAGTCTGAGCCTTCAAATTTATTTCACATAAACATAGTAGAAAAAATTATCTCTGGCATATTTCTCAGAGCCTTGATGACATTTGCCAAATTTTTGCCTCCGACTAATTGCAGTAGACATAGACAAAGTGAAACATCTTTCACTTGATTACTGAAGTTCAAGGTTTTGCAGGCCAATTAACCCCTTCGTAACCGTTGGATTTTGTGACTTTGTGATGAAAGTGAGTGGCACAGAATGTTATGGCTTTCCTATTTCAGCTGGTGGCTTTTCCACATTTTTGTTGTAGAATATACAGTACACTGTATGGCTAAAAGTGGACACCTAACCATCACACCTATATGAACTTGTAGGACTTTCCATTCTATAATCATAGGCATTAATATGGAGTTGCCTTCTTCGTCCCCCTTTAGGACTATAACAGCCTCCACTCTTCTGGAGTGGCTTGTCATAAGACTTTGCAATGATGTTCTAATGCTAATGTTAGATGAGAAGACCTGGCTCACGATTGGTGTTCCAGTTTATTTCAAATGTCTTCAGTAAAGTTGAGGTCAGAGCTTGGTGTAGGCCACTCAAGTTCCTCCACACTCAACTAATCATACCATGTCTATATGGAGGTGGCTTTCATGCTGGAACAAAAAATGGCCTTCCTCAAACCGTTAGCACAAGGTTGGAAGTACAAATGATCTAAAATGTCTTTGTATGCTGTAGCATTTATATTACCCTTCATTGGAAACACCATAACTCAGTCACTTGGAGGATATCCACATACTTTTGACCATATAGTGAACGGAAATTTGTAGGTAGGTCAGTAGACCAAACTACAAATTTACTTTCTCTGTCTCCTAACTGGTGCCTGATCTTCTTCCGTAGTTTATTTAAGGGTCTGGTGGACCATTTTTATACAAAGCTGTTCATAATACTGCTCCAAACTACATCACCGATCTGGTATCCAAATACCACCCAAAATGTAATCTCCGCTCCTCACAAGACCTCCTGCTCTCTAGTTCCCTGGTCTCCTCCTCCCATGCGCGCCTCCAGGACTTCTCCAGGGATTCTCCCATTCTCTGGAACTCCCTACCCCAATCCATCAGACTATCACCTACTCTCCTTACCTTTAGGCGCACCCTGAAAACCCATCTCTTCAGGGAAGCCTACCCCGCCTTCAGCTTAGTACTGAACTCCTCCACTCTTCCCACCACTTCATCCCCCACAGTTGTTTCCTCCTGTACCACTATCCCCTCCCTTCTAGATTGTAAGCTCCAAGGAGCAGGGCCCTCGAACCCCTCGTGTATTGAATTGTATTGTTACTGTACTGTCTTGTGTATTGTCTCCAGTTATATTGTAAAGCGCTGAGCAAACTATTGGCGCTATATAAATCCTGTATAATAATATTAATAAAAAAGGCAAAAATAAAGCAAAAGACCAGCATAAGACAGATTGCCCACAGTGGCTTCTTTTCCAGCAAAACACAAATAATGACAGTAACAAAACACATACCAAGCCACCTGGCTACACTTTAGCAGAATGACTGCTGCTCGTACACTGGCTTTTCCCGGCTTACTTAGCCTCAGTTTGCAGTACCTCTCTGCATGGGACTACTCCTGGCTTCAAACAGGTTCTGCAACTGCTCTCACCAGACCATCATTAATAAGCTGGCCATCTGCTGAGCGGGGGTATAGATGAGTTGGGGATCTGCTGAACAGGGGTACTAATGAGCTGGGGATCTGCTGAACAGGGGTACTAATGAGCTGGGGATCTGCTGAACAGGGGTACCAATGGGTGGACTGACAACTCATGGGGCCCCCAGGCAATAGGGGATCATGGGGCCCCTGTGTCCTTGCCCACACCCAAAAAAGCCTATGAAAAAGCCAATGAAAAGGTACAAGGGGCAACTAATGGGGCCCCCTACTGATCCCGGGCCCTCGGGCAGTGCCCGAGTGCTCGAATGGTCAGTCCGCCCCTGGGTACTAATGAGCTGGGGATCTGCTGAACAGGGGCACAAATGAGCTGGGGATCTGCTGAACAGGGGTACTAATGAGCTGGGGATCTGCTGAGTGGGGGTACTATTGAGCTGGGGATCTGCTGAACAGGGGTAATGTTGAGCTTGGGATCTGCTGAGTGGGGGTACCATTGAGCTGAGCATCTGCTGAACAGGGGTACTAATGAGCTGGGGATCTGCTGAGTGGGGGTACTATTGAGCTGGGGATCTGCTGAACAGGGGTACTGTTGAGCTGGGGATCTGCTGAGTGGGGGTACTATTGAGCTGAGGATCTGCTGAACGGGGGTACTAATGAGCTAGGGATCTGCTGAGTGGGGGTACTATTGAGCTGGGGATCTGCAGAACAGGGGTACTAATGAGCTGGGGATCTGCTGAGTGGGGGTACTATTGAGCTGGGGATCTGCTGAACAGGGGTACTAATGAGCTGGGGATCTGCTCAGTTGGGGTACTGGGTTGGAGATTTCTCCATCTGGAAATACAAAAATCCGGAGAAGGCTGCAAGAGGTACTATTGAGCTGAGGATCTGCTGAACGGGGGTACTAATGAGCTGGGGATCTGCTGAGTGGGGGTACTATTGAGCTGGGGATCTGCTGAACAGGGGTACTAATGAGCTAGGGATCTGCTGAGTGGGGGTACTATTGAGCTAGGGATCTGCTGAGTGGGGGTACTATTGAGCTGGGGATCTGCTGAACAGGGGTACTAATGAGCTGGGGATCTACCTCTTGCAGCCTTCTCCGGATTTTTGTATTTCCTGATGGAGAAATCTCCAACCCAGTACCCCAACTCAGCAGATCCCCAGCTCATTAGTACCCCTGTTCAGCAGATCCCCACCTCAATAGTACCCCCACTCAGCAGATCCCCAGCTCATTAGTACCCCTGTTCAGCAGATCCCCAGCTCAATAGTACCCCCACTCAGCAGATCCCTAGCTCAATAGTACCCCCACTCATCAGATCCCCAGCTCATTAGTACCCCTGTTCAGCAGATCCCCAGCTCAGCAGATCCCCAGCTCATTAGTACCCCTGTTCAGCAGATCCCCAGCTCAATAGTACCCCCACTCAGCAGATCCCCAGCTTAATAGTACCCCCACTCAGCAGCTCCCTAGCTTAATAGTACCCCCACTCAGCAGATCCCCAGCTCATTAGTACCCCTGTTCAGCAGCAAACGTGCCAACCCCGTGTCCTTTGCCTGACCATTTCCACAGTGGCAAGGCCTCGCACTGTCACAAATCTTTAGGTCTCATATACACTGGATGTTTTTAAAGCTACTGTTAGGGGTGTCTGGTATTTTTTTTCTGCCTATATTGCATATGTCCATGCACACATACTGTAGGCGTTTAGAGGCTGAAAAAGAAAGGCATGAAGCCCTAGTTTGTGTGAACAGTTTGGATTATGCGCTGGTTCAGCTTGGTGAATGGGCACCTTTAAGCCACGACCAAGACCAGTGCCTGGCTTTTAACACAGGCATGTATGCTGAGATCGGGATGAGAGAAAACACTATTACCGTCCGTCCATCTCCTCTACATTGAAACGCCTTCGTCCTCTAATGAGGTGCATCAGTGCTTAATGAGTGTGAACAGGCGGCGGTAATTGCACCTGTGTGGGCTGGGCTGTGCACACGGTTATCATTACACACAACCTCATGATTAAAATGCCTAGATTGGGGCATTCCAGGTGCTGCCGCAGTGTCACCGGCTGCTAATCAGATCACACAGAGAGCTGCCGATGGGGTGATAGACGCAGGACGCACCTTATGCAGACTGACTCAAGGTCGGCTATTATGCTTTATTGTGTAAAGTTGAAAATCCTTATCCTAATCGTAAATAAATATTGCTGGAAATTGCACCAAAAGTTGTGGCTTAACATTTTTTTTAAATCCCTGAACCAAAAAGTGAATGTAACCAGCTGCACCACCTGCACAGAGGAATGCGGACCCGCGGGCAAGTGCCGTTACTTCTAATGGCACGCCACCCGCACTGGAAATCGCAACCGTACTGGGAACCTGTGCGGGCTGCGTTTTCAGAAGTGCAGGGGCACGGGAGTCCTTTCAAATAAAGGAGCGCGGAGATGTGAACCTAGCTTTACGTATGAAGGGTTTGGCCCAAAGCTTTCTGACTTACCCATATACATGGCTTCTCTTCTACATGGCTGTGAGCTGCACTGTGCTTGATTCACCCTTGCAGTTTCATGGGGTATAATTTTGAAGCAAAGCAAACCGTGTGAACAGGACTGTAAGGTAACAGTATGTAGTGAGCGGGGCTTTGATTGCCATTCAGAGTGATTTAAAGCGGAGTTCCACCCAAAAGGGGAAGTTTTGCTTTAACCCCTTTACGCCGGCCGCACACAAATGTGTGGGCCTAGACGCCGAGCGGCCGCACATTTGCGTTCATGTAACAAAAACGTGTGCGCTCCCAGCACACATGTCCGGTACTCACAAAAAGGTCCTGGTCTGCTCTTTCGATCGGGACCTTTCCCGATCATGTGACCGCCATGACGACGCGTCAAGGCAGTCACATGATCCCTAAACCACGCAACACCTGCCCCGCCTCCCGGCGTCTAAAACTCTTAAAGGGCCGGGAGGTGCCGGCGGTAAGGGGTTAAAGATTGGTCCCCCGCTCCCCATTAAGGATTGGCACCTTTGGGGAGGTGGGGGGGGGGGGGGAGCGGGTACCCGAATTTGACAGGTTCCCACTTCCGCTGCGATCTCCTAGGCAATCGGAAATGGAAGTTGTCCTACCCTCCCTCCCCGAAGTCTTGTGGGACACGTGACAGGTCCCAGAAGACTACAGGACCATTCATGAAGCGCAGCGCTACTCGCGCATGCGCAGTGGGTACCCGGCTGTGAAGCCGCAAGATGTCACAGCCGGGTGCCCACACTGAAGATGTCGGCACCTGGAATACAGGACGGCCGGTGAAACGGGCTGCGGGGGACACACCGCGGGACCAAGGGACAGGTAAGTCGCTATTTTTTAAAAGTCAGCAGCTACAGTTTTTGTAGCTGCTGACTTTTATTTTTTTTTGCAGAGTGAGTGGAACTCCGCTTGCCCTCCTGAGGATTTACCCCTCTTCCTGACCAGGCCTCTTTTTGCTACACTGATTCGACTGATAATTGCGCGGTCATGCAATGCTGCACCCAAACAAAATTTACGTCCTTTTTTTCACACAAATAGAGCTTTCTTTCGGTGGTATTTGATCACCTGTGCGCTTTTTATTTTTCATGCTATAAACAAAAAAAGACCAAAAATTTTGAAGAAAAACGATATTTTTTACTTTCAGCTATAAAACATATATAGTAAACTCAAAGTTGGTTATAAATTTAGGCCAAAATGTATTCTGCTCCATGTTTTTGGTAAAATAATAAATAAGTGTATATTGATTGCTTTGTGTGACAGTTATAGCGTCTACAATCTATGGGATAGATACTGCATTTTTTTGCTATACAGCGCTGCGCTAGTTTAACGGACAATTGTGCGGTCATGCAATACGGTACATAAATGAAATTTACATTCTTTTTTTTCCCACAAATTGAGCTTTCTTTTGGTGGTATTTTTTCACCTGTGCGGTTTTTATTTTTTGCGCTATAAAAATAAGGCTGACAATTTTGAGGAAAACAATATTTTGGACTTTTTGCTATAAAACGTGTCCAGTAAAAAAATGTAAAAATCAAATTTAGTCATAAATTTCTGCCAAAATGCATTCTGCTCCGTGTCTTTGCTTTAAAAAAAATCCCAATACGTGTAAATTAATTGGTTTACGTGAAAGTTATAGCGTCTACAAATGGCGGGAAAGATACTGGGATTTTTATTATACTAATAATGGCAGAGATCAGCGACTTATGGCGGTGATCAGCGATTTATGACAGTGATCAGCGACTTATGGCGGGACTGCGGCGAACATTTTGACACTGGGGGGGGAACTGACTTGGGGTCACTGACATCCCCAGTGACACCAATACAGTGATCAGTGCAAAAAAAAACACTGACACTGTACTAATGGCACTGGGGAGGAAGGGATTAACTTTAATTAGGTAAAGAAATGGTTAACTGCGTGAGGGGAGTGTTTTACTAGGGGGCGGGGGTGTGTACTTCACTGGAACACTCTGATCCGGAGAGATAAAGTCTTCTCTCAGGTTCAGCATGCTGTGAACTGACAGATAGCAGAGCTGCAATGTAAACACTGCAGCCGTGCTATCTGTCAGTGATTACTTGTAATCGACGGCACCCGGCGGGAAATGACCCACCGGGAGTCGGTGATGGACACCCGCTGCCATGATCGGCGGGACGGGTAGGGCGGGCACGCGCCTCGCGCGCGCCCCCTACTTGTTTTGCACAGCGACGTTAAAAGACGGCGCTGTGCACACAGGTGCCGCCCTGGTGCAGTAAAAACACTGCGGCGGGTCGGTAAGCGGTGAAGAGAGCGTGTCCAATGCTACATTTTGAAGCAAGTGTAAACGAGGCCTAAAAGTTGTTCAGCTGAATCTCTTGCTATTAATATAATTTAGCAGAATTACAACATTCGAGATCGCAGCTCCGCCCAACCACAGAGTCTCACTCCTGTGGTCCCAGTTTTACGTTCATTACTTGTGCGGCTTGTGTCCAACAGGTGTTTCTGACAGGCGCAGGTTTTTACATTTGAATGGAGCGTGACTCAAGTGCGTTTTATATAAATGTAAAAGCCTGTGTTTGACCTGCTTTGATTGCACTTCAAACTCCTCTCCGAAGGATCACATGCTGCGTCCGGAGAAAAGCAAAAAAGGTCAAACGCAGTCTGCAAACTGCTATCCACGCTGTTTTACCGAAGTAAATTGGAATCTGCTGTGGATGACGTTCATTGCAAACTCAGGTAAACAACCCCTGTGTGTACAAGTCCTTAGAAGCCCTCACATACACTGGACATTTTTACAGCGGCTGTTTTTGGCTTTTGACGTTTTTTCTACAGCCAGTAAACCCCCCCAGCATGTTATCCTAGGTGTCCATACACACATAGACTGGAATCAAAGTTTTTTGGCTGGAAAAAAAACCCAAGACTAGTGGGTTAGTTACTAGCTGTAAAAACGCTCTAACGCTGAAAAATGCCGTAAAACGCCGCAAACCAGCGTTTTTGGACCTTTTTTTGGCCCAAAACCCAATTTTTTTTGGAGGGGGTCAAAAAGACCTCTATAAAATGGTAAAAACCGCAAACGTGGGAAACCGCCATTAAGCGCTAATGCAAAAACGCTGATAAACGCACGTTGTTAACATGACTTTACACCGCCAACGTTACCAGCGTCATCAAAACGTCCCGTGTGCATGAGGGCTCATGGTGCCAAAAGAACAGCCAAAGCAAACCACTCAACTGCTATGGGGCCCAGAGCTGCCAGCCTATGTAATGATGCATTCACCTAACCGCACATGCCAAATACATTTGGATAAATTGAACGTGTGTACACTTTTGATTTGCCCTCCAGCATCTATCCAGATGCGCAATGACAGCTTGTCCAGCCTGACCCTTTAAAGCTGAAAGTGATTGTAAAGGATCACTTTTAATTTTTTAAAGATAACAGACATGTTATACTTGCCTGCTCTATGAAATGGTTTTACACAGAGTAGCCCCAATCCTCTTCTTCTCGGGTGCCCCATCGGCGTTCCTGATTCCTCCCCCTGAGCCAATGAGGAGAGAGAGAGCTGCTGCTCTTGTGCACATCACTGGATTGAGATCGGGCTCGGTTAAGTAGTAAAGGGACAATGGGGGGAGGGCTGCATGCAGAAGTTTTTTTTGTACCCAAAAGCAGAGTTCCAGCCGTTTTTGTGTTTATTAAGTCAGCAGCTACAAAAACTGTAGCTGTGGACTTTTAATAAACACACACTTACCTGTCCCGGGGTCCAGCGATGTACTCACCTGCTCTGTCCCTTCTTGTCTTCCTTTCTTTTAATAAACACACACTTACCTGTCCTGGGATCCAGCGATGTACTCACCTGCGCAGTGCCTTCTCTCCTTTTAATAAACACACACTTACCTGTCCTGGGATCCAGCGATGTACTCACCTGCGCAGTTCCTTCTCTCCTTTTAATAAACACACACTTACCTGTCCTGGGATCCAGCGATGTACTCACCTGCGCAGTGCCTTCTCTCCTTTTAATAAATACACACTTACCTGTCCCAGGGTCCAGCGATGTACTCACCTGCGCAGTGCCTTCTCTCCTTTTAATAAACACACACTTAACTGTCCTGGGATCCAGCGATGTACTCACCTGCGCAGTGCCTTCTCTCCTTTTAATAAATACACACTTACCTGTCCCAGGGTCCAGCGATGTACTCACCTGCGCAGTGCCTTCTCTCCTTTTAATAAATACACACTTACCTGTCCTGGGGTCCAGCGATGTACTCACCTGCGCCATCCCTTCTTGTCTTCTCTCCTTTTAATAAACACACACTTACTTGTCCCGGGGTCCAGCGATGTACTCACCTGCGCCGTCACTTCTCTCCTTTTAATAAACACACACTTACCTGTCCCGGGGTCCAGCAATGTACTCACCCGTGCCGTCCCTTCTCGTTTTCTCTCCTTTTAACAAACACACACTTACCTGTCCTGGGGTCCAGCGATGTACTCACCTGCGCTGTCCCTTCTCTCCTTTTAATAAACACACACTTACCTGTCCTGGGGTCCAGCGATGTACTCACCTGCGCTGTCCCTTCTCTCCTTTTAATAAACACACACTTACCTGTCCCGGGGTCCAGCGATGTACTCACCTGCACTGTCCCTTCTCGTCTTCTCTCCTTTTAATAAACACGCACTTACCTGTCCCGGGGTCCAGCGATGTACTCACCTGCACTGTCCCTTCTCTCTTAATAAACACACTTACCTGTCCCAGAGTCCAGCGATGTACTCACCTGCGCAGTCCCTTCTTTCCTTTTAATAAACGCACACTTACCTGTCCCAGGGTCCAGCGATGTACTCACCCGCGCCGTCCCTTCTCTCTTAATAAACACACTTACCTGTCCCAGAGTCCAGCGATGTACTCACCTGCGCAGTCCCTTCTTTCCTTTTAATAAACGCACACTTACCTGTCCCAGGGTCCAGCGATGTACTCACCTGCACTGTCCCTTCTCTCTTAATAAACACACTTACCTGTCCCAGAGTCCAGCGATGTACTCACCTGCGCAGTCCCTTCTTTCCTTTTAATAAACGCACACTTACCTGTCCCAGGGTCCAGCGATGTACTCACCCGCGCCGTCCTTTCTCGTCTTCTCTCTTCCATGGTGCCGGCATCTCAACTGTGGCACCAGGCTGTGGCAGCTTGCGGATTCACAGCCTGGTGCCCGCTTCGCATGCGCGAGTCGCGATTGGTCCGACAGTCTTTTGGGACCTGTGAAAGTTCCCAGGAGACTGCAGGAGGAAGGAGGGGGGCCTCGGTGAGTCGGAAGTGGGAGCGGGAACCTGTCAAAAATAGGTATCCGCTCGCCCCTCCCCCCCAAAAAGATTCCAAATATGGCAGTGGAGGGGGGGGGGGGGGGAGGAGGAGGCAAATAAGCGGACCTTTGATTTTGAGTGGAACTCCGCTTTAATGCATGAAGGTAAGACGTCATCTGCCATTAGGACCGCTTGAAGTTTACTCTGCTTAAATTTTGCCATTCTTGGTACCTCCCTGCTGCCCTTATTATTTTGTTTTTGTTTTTTTCGGGTGTTTTTTATATAATAGACATACAGTAATACTATTTCCTTTTTCATTACATATCTGATATCATCTCTGAATCTCTGTGCAGGGGTGGGCCAGGGACAGTCAGGCTGGGGAGAAAAGGGCCAGATGATGCCCTCCTAACCCTCCAGTATTGAACTGTATTGTTGCTGTATTGTCTCCCGTTATATTGTAAAGCGCTGAGCAAACTGTTGGCGCCATAAATCCTGTATAATAATAATAATAATATATAAATCCTGTATAATAATAATAATATATAAATCCTGTATAATAATAATAATATATGAATCCTGTATAATATTAATAATAATATATAAATCCTGTATAATAATAATATATAAATCCTGTATAATAATAATTATAATATATAAATCCTGTATAATAATAATAATAATATATAAATCCTGTATAATAATAATAATAATTATAATATATAAATCCTGTATAATAATAATAATATATAAATCCTGTATATTAATAATAATAATAATATATAAATCCTGTATAATAATAATATATAAATCCTGTATAATAATAATAATAATAATATATAAATCCTGTATATTAATAATAATAATATATAAATCCTGTATAATAATAATAATAATAATAATAATAATAATATATAAATCCTGTATATTAATAATAATAATAATATATAAATCCTGTATAATAATAATATATAAATCCTGTATAATAATAATAATAATAATATATAAATCCTGTATAATAATAATATATAAATCCTGTATATTAATAATAATAATATATAAATCCTGTATAATAATAATAATATATAAATCCTGTATAATAATAATATATAAATCCTGTATAATAATAATAATAAAAATAATAATGATGATGCTGGATGCTCTGTAGCCAGGAAATGAGGTGGGCTTTACATAACTTGCTGCAGCTTCTCATTCACACTGCGAGAAGCTCACAGTGTGCAGTGAAATCAGAGTAAGCCGTTTTACGTTCAGGAGCGGAGCCTGAACAAGGGTACAAGACTGAAGGGAAGGCTGGATTGGACCTTATACCCCGCGTGATTTATAAAACCGGAGCTGAGCTCAATATGGCTGCCTCCCCTTTGTGCCGTTTTGAAGAATCCCGATGCCGCGGTGCAGCAGTATAGCACGATGCGGCGTAATTCACCGTAAAACACACCCCGCCACCCAAGGATTGGGAACACCAGAGTAACCTGTCCCAGTGAGTGAGCGACTGACAGTTCAGTGGTCTGTGAAATGGGTTTGGGAGCGCTCCCTCCCGCTCCCTGCTTCTGTGGCGCTCTCCACGTCCTGTCACTCACAGGCGGGATGCTGTCTACATGCAAGACCGCCCCACAGCTCAGTGTACGGCTCACTGGGGGGCTGCTCTGCAGGTAGTTCATCTTGTCATCAGCTGGCTGCTGGTAATTAGCCGGAGAACAGGAGTACGCGCTTGTTAGGGGCTCCTTTATAAAGCGTCGCTTGGAGGGGGACAAAGAAGAGCGAGTCTCTGACAGTGTTGCCAAGCCAACCTCTGTGTGTTCAGAGGAAGAGTGGGATTTCAGCTCACATGCAGGTTCTGGGGGATGGATGAGAGTCAAGATGGACTGCCAGCTTGGCATGGGCTTCAAGGATACGTAGGGTGGGCAGAGGCTTGTAACCGAGGAGGTCGATGGTTTGTACCAACCGATCTAAGGGGGAATTGTGACTTTAAAGTGTTACTAAACCCCCAACAGTACAATCAGGCTGTAGATGTAGTAAAGCATGCTTGTTATACTCCCTGTGGGACCTAAGGGGTTAATCCTCTGCATTGTGTAAAAAGACTGTTTGATCCTGTCTTCTCTGCCCCTCCTCTTGTTGAAATGACCACCTGATCTGTAGTGACTGAATCCGTAGTCACATGCACATGCTCAGTTTGGTGTGTATTGCTAGAGAGGTTTTATTTTTCTTGAGAGAGTGCATGTGATTAGCACAGGGCCAATCAGCACTGTCTAGACAGAGGGTCAGGACTTTCACATCCTCCTAGAGCGGAAATAAAACTCCTCCTATAAGCTTTAACCAGTGAAAGTCACAAGACTGCTGTAACTGCTGATGAGAAAAGGTATTTAGCAGTTTATATTTACTAAAATAATTGCATTTCCATGTTGTGTGTACTGTGAGAGACCAGATATAGTGAATGCAGGGTCCTGGGAGAGCGGATATAGTGAATGCAGGATCCGGGGAGAGTGGATATAGTGAATGCGGGGTCCGGGGAGACCGGATATAGTGAATGCGGGGTCCAGGGAGACCGGATATAGTGAATGCAGGGTCCAGGGAGACCAGATATAGTGAATGCAGGGTCCGGGGAGAGCAGATATGGTGAATGCGGGGTCCAGGGAGACTGGATATAGTGAATTCAGGGTCCTGGGAGAGCGGATATAGTGAATGCAGGGTCCGGGGAGCCTGGATATAGTGAATTCAGGGTCCGGGGAGAGCGGATATAGTGAATGCAGGGTCCGGGGAGACCAGATATAGTGAATGCAGGGTCCGGGGAGACCGGATATAGTGAATGCGGGGTCCGGGGAGAGTGGATATAGTGAATGCGGGGTCCGGGGAGACCAGATATAGTGAATGCAGGGTCCAGGGAGACCGGATATAGTGAATGCAGGATCCGGGGAGACCGGATATAGTGAATGCAGGGTCCGGGGAGAGCGGATATAGTAAATGAAGGGTCTGTGGGGAGCGGATATAGTGAATGCGGGGTCCTGGGAGTGCAGATATAGTGAATGCGGGGTCCTGGGAGTGCAGATATAGTGAATGCGGGGTCCGGGGAGAGCGGATATAGTGAATGCGGGGTCCGGGGAGAGCGGATATAGTGAATGCGGGGTCCGGGGAGAGCGGATATAGTGAATGCAGGGTCCTGGGAGAGCGGATATAATGAATGCGGGGTCCTGGAAGCCTGGATATAGTGAATGCAGGGTCTGGGGCGACCAGATATAGTGAATGCAGAGTCCGGGGAGACCAGATATAGTGAATGCGGGGTCCGGGGAGACCAGATATAGTGAATGTGGGGTCCGGGAAGACAATGCTAATTGGCCCTGTGCTGACTACATGCACTCTCCCAAGAAAAAAAAAAAACCCTCTCTAGCAATACACACCAAATTGAGCATGTGCAGAGTGACTCCACACGATATGTCTTATCAGGAGATAAGAGGGGACACTGGAGGAAGAGGATCAGAGAAGACAGGATCAAATAGTCTTTTTACACAATGCAGAGGATTAACCCCTTAGGTTCCACAGTGAGTATAACAAGCACGCTTTACTGCATCTACAGCCTGATTGTACTGTTGGGGGTTTAGTAACACTTTAAGCCTTTATCACTTTAGGTCGTACCAGAAAGGCAGCAACCCAAACCCTTAGAGAGTTTACCACCAGTATCCACCATTGTGCACAACCAACTGGAGGACCATCTCCCTACCCACCCACACAACCACCCACCTACAACCAGTGACTGATCCAGTCAGTCCAGCGCGGTCTTCAGCACAAACAAGACAAACTTCAAAGAATCCCTGCATGGAACCTCTTCTTTTGACGTGTTTCACCCAACATTGTTGGGTGAAATTCATCAGCAAAGGAGGTCCCAGTTGGGGCTTTGTCCTGGAATAATAACGTTTGGCTGAAACGTATTGGTTTTTCCCCAGACAGGGCTTTTTTTTTAAAGTTTGTCCTACAATAATAACATTTGTATGAAATGTGGGCAGCACAGTGGCTAAATGGTTAGCCCTTCCACCTGGCAGTACCAGGGTTGTTGGTTCATATCAACCACAGCACCACCTGCCTGGAGTTTGCATGTTCTCCCTGTACCTGCGTGGGTTTCCTCCTTATGCTTCTGTCCATGGGTGGACTGACAGCTCATGGGGCCCCCGGGCAATAGGGGATCATGGGGTCCTTGTGTCCTCGCCCACACTCAAACCACACCCAAAAAAGCCTATGAAAGGTACCAGGGGCATCTCATGGGGCCCCCTACTGACCCCGGGCCCTGGGGCAGTGCCTGAGTTCCCAAATGGTCAGTCCGCCCCTGTTCCTGTCCAAATTGGCCCTGGTATGTGTATGTATGAATGTGAGTTAGGGACCTTAGATTGTACACCCCTTGAGGGTTAGGGACCTTAGATTGTACGCCCCTTGAGGGTTAGGGACTGATGTGAATGTACAATATATATGTAAGGTGCTGCGTAAATTGATGGCGCTATATAAGTACCTGAAATAAATAAATAAATGCATCAGTGGTCCCAAGCAGGGCTTTTTTGAACTTTGGGCTGGAATAATAAAGTTTGGATGAAACACATTGGAGGTGCCAGATGGGCCTTCTTTGAGGTTTGTCCTTGAATAATAACGTTCTACAAGTGTTGAAGGTTATGGTGTGTTGCGGCTGTTGTCCTCTGGATGTGTTGTAAGTTCGGGGCAAGCCTCTGCTTGGCGTCTGCGCCTGGTCAGTCAAGGGAGTGATCCATAATACAGCTCTTAGAGGCAGCAGGAGCCTCTTACTGTGTAGGAGCTGCTTTTGCGGACTTTGTGAAGGTGCACAGTTTGGGTCAACCATCTTCATCCTTCCTTAACATGTTCCCACAGGCCATATGAATATATGCGGCCTCTTGGCAGGTGGGCAGGTGAGCACAGTTATTGACGGGCAGGACTGCTGTTAGGGCTCATGTACACGGGACATTTGGAAAACACTTCTGAACGATGGAAACTGACTGCTGGAAAACGTAGGTTAAAAAACATCTGTTTAGCCGCGTTTGCATACCGCGTTTATGCGTGTTTACGTTTAGAAGCGTTTTTTAAAGATAACATCAGGAGACCTTCCAAAATGTCCAGAATGCACTGAAAAATAGTAAAAAATGAACTATTTCAGACATTTTGAGAAGAATAGAGAGAGCAGAAGCAGAGAGAGCAGTATGTGTTGAGATGACCTGTCTTTTCTGGTTGTAGTCACTATGGATCCCATCATGAGCATAATGCGGCACGTTCTACCATTGTTTCCTTCACGCAAAACCTGGAACTGACTGCGCTGGTGTACCGGGTCCATTTGAATACATTGAAAACGCTTTGCATGCATTTCTGATGATGATAAAACGCTCTGGACGGCATCTGGATATGGAACAGTTAAAAAGACACATCTAAACGCAAACGCTTATAAACGCGTTTACAAGCATTTGGCGTTTGAAACACTGATAAAATCTACTCCTGAACGCAAGTTTGGTGCGTTCAAAAAAAATCTGTAAACTCAACTGCCTGTAAACGACGATGTCTACATGGACACATAAGAGAACATTAGGGAGGGTTCAGGGGCTGCTGATAAAAACGCAGAAAAGCTCCTGGACATGAGTTTATCAGCTGCAGTGTACATGAGCCCTTAGAAACCACAGGGCCCCATACAGTCAACCTGACAGTCCCCCCAACAAAAAAACACTATTCTTTAGTTATGAATGAACACCGTAAGTGATCAGTAACTCCCTCATTGTGTTCATTTAGGAAAGAAAGGGATGGTAATTATGACACATTTACCGGACCCTCCCCCCTCACTCTCCATTCATTGTGTGCTTGCAACAGCCAGTTGAAAGGAGAGGAGGGAAGCCGGCAGTATTGCAGGGGTGGGGGTACACAGGTGGGTCTGGGCAGCAAGAGGAAATGAATAGTGGACAGGGAGGGTGATGTGTGTGGGTGGGGGGGCAATCACTGGAACCGATCCCCCGTATGGATTTCTCTGCAGCAGCTGAAAGCCAGCGGGAGAGAGAGGAGAAGCCAGCTTTCAGCTGCTGCTGAGAGAGCCAAACAGGGGATCGGTTCCAGTAATTGTCCCCCTGCCATGCCAATCACTCTCCCTGCCCACATACCATTCACCCAGCCTGGGCCCCCATGCTGGACCAGGCCCCGTACAGGAGGACTGGTGGTACCCCCTTATCCACGGCCCTGCCGACGGGAACCAGAAAGCTCCTGATGCCTACTTTCCATGTGACCGCTGTGACAGCCAATCACAATGGTCACATGACTGGAATGCCTGCCTGTGCCTCCTGGTTTTTTTTAAGCTCTTAAAGGGCCGGGGAGGGGTTAAAGTGTGACTCAACCAAAAGCAGAAAGGGCTCTTTCACAGAGGCGTCCCTAGGGTTGGTGACACCCGATGCGGTAACATGTGGTGTCACCCCTCCAGAGAGGAAGGGGCGGTGCCGGTGTAGCGGTAAAATGAGTATCCCATGAAGATATGTATCCCCTGAAGCAACTGTGCATGTGCCGGTTTCAGGGTGAAGAAGCCGATCTCCGACTTTAGCACAGAGCCGACAGTCAGCTTCTTCGGTCTGCAACTGGCACATGTGCAGTTGCTTCAGGGGATACTCCTTTTACCGGTACACCGGCACCGCTCCTTCCTCTCTGGAGGGGTGACACCCACTCCTAGATTGTAAGCTCCAAGGAGCAGGGCCTCCTAACCCTCTTGTATTGAGCTGTGCTGTCTCCCGTTATATTGTAAAGCGCTGAGCAAACTGTTGGCGCTATATAAATCCTGTATAATAATAACCCTAGGGACGCCTCTGTGAAAGAGCCCTTTCTGCTTTTGGTTGAGTCACACTTTAACCCCTCCCCGGCCTTTAAGAGCTTCAAAAAACCAGGAGGTGCTCCTGCACCCCCTGTGATGGTGTCACCCGGTGCGGCCCGCACCCCCCTAGGTCCGCCACTACTCTTTCACACTGGTGGCTGGGGGGAAGGGGGGGCCTAAAAACCTGGAGATCATGACATCACTGACCGGCCACTCCACCTCATCCAATCAGTGAACATTTTGCATTCATAGAGAAGAATTCAAGACATTCTCTGAATGGAGCAAGCAACCCCTGTGGCTACTGTTCAGATGTTCGACATGGGACATGTAAGACCACAGTGTTCACTATAGCAGTGGCGTCTACTACCGTAATTCTCCGCTTTCACAGAGATTGACCAGATATGAAATGTGTGTACTTACCGTAAATTTGTCCAAGCTGGACCTACGTACAGTTGTGTTCAAAATAAAAGCAGTGTGTTGAAAAAAGTGAATAAAGCTCAAAATCCTTCTAATAGCTTTTATTTCCATCCACACAAATGCATTGGGAACACGACACATTGTATTCCAAATCACAACATGAAGAAAAATACATCAAATTTGTGTTGTTCCTCTAAAAAAATTGTGAAGAAAAGTGAATATTAGACGGTTCAAAAAAATCGCAGTGTTTGTATTCTTCTTTACAAACTCAAACATTCACTATATAAACTGAGAAATGTTTGAAGATTTTGCTTTCCTTTGAATGACTTCATGAATATTTGGTTGTAGTCGCACTGTTTCTGAGAACTGCTGTACATCTGTGTTGCATGGAGTCACCCAACTTCTGGCCCCTGTGATCAGGTATTCCAGCCCAGGATGATTGGACCACATTCCACAGTTCTTCTCTATTTCTTGGTTTTGCCTCAGAAACGGCATTTTTGATGTCACCCCACAAGTTTTCTATTGGATTAAGATCCAGGGATTGGGCTGGCCACTCCATAACGTCAATCTTGTTGGTCTGGAACCAAGATGTTGCACGTTTACTGGTGTGTTTGGGGTCGTTGTCTTGTTGGAACACCCATTTCAAGGGCATTTCCTCTTCAGCATAAGGCAGCATGACCTCTTCAAGTATTCTGATGTATTCAAACTGATCCATGATCCCTGGTATGCGATAAATAGGCCCAACACCGTAGTATGAGAAACATCCCCATATCATGATGCTTGCACCACCATGCTTCACTGTCTTCACAGTGTACTGTGGCTTGAATTCAGTGTTTGGGGGTCGTCTGACAAACTGTCTCCGCCCACTAGACCCAAAAAGAACAATCTTACTTTCATCAGTCCACAAAATGTTGCGCCATTTCTCTTTAGGCCGGTCAATGTGCTCTTTGGCAGATTGTAACCTCTTCAGCACACGTCTTTTCTCCAACAGTGGGACTTTGCGGGGACTTCTTGCAGATAGCTTGGCTTCACATAGGCGTCTTCTAATTGTAACAGTCCTCACAGGGAACGTCACACCTTCTTTCATCTTCCTGGAGCTGATTGTTGGCTGAGTCCGCGCCATTTTGGCTATTCTTCTATCCATTCCAATGGTAGTTTTTCGCTTTCTTCCACGTCTTTCAGGTTTTGGTTGCCATTTTAAAGCATTTGCGATCATTTTAGCTGAGCAGCCGATCATTTTCTGCACTTCTTTATATGTTTTCCCCTCTCCAATCAACTTTTAAATCAAGGTACGCTGTTCTTCTGAACAATGTCTGGAACGACCCATTTTCCTCAGAATTTCAGAGAGAAATGCACTGTAACCAGCATGTCCAACATTTGCTGCCTTCCTTCCTAAATAAGGGCAATAATTGCCACCTGTTTTTCAAAGAATGAATGACCTCACTAATAGAACTCCACACTGCTATTATTTTGAACACGCCCCTCAATGAGTGATTCAATGACACAGAATCAGCAGCATGCATGTCATGACTGTTGGGTCTGTTGGATTTCTATTACTCTACTACACCTGCTAGGAAATTATTTGCCATGTAGAAATATCATTTCCACCAAAAACAGTGATTGATCCGGTTAGTGATGTCTGACGGATATTATTTTGAACACAACTGTATGTACCGATGCCAGAAAACATACCTGGAATTTCATTTTAGGAACATAAGACAAACAGAAGTTCTCCTTTCACGCGTCTTCTAGTTCATCCTTGTCTATGCGATGCTCATCCTTTCCCTTCTCCCAGACACAATCCCGGGTTTTTCTGATTTTCCACATCAGAGCCGTGCTCCTTAGAGGATCTATTATTTCCCTTTATTGCATGGAACTGGCTGACATAGCTCTGTCCTATGCCGCATAATTTTCAGAGGCGCGATGCACAGAAAGAATGCTTTGATAATCTTAGATTAGGCGGGCGTAATTGCAAGCGGGGAAATAGGTGTTAGGCTCGGGGAGAGGTGTGCGTGCCGAGGATATTAACCCCTCCTGTGTTTTCACAGAAATGTCATTTATTGCGTACAATGCGTCTCTGCTTCTAGCAGGAATCATTTTGCTCTGTTATTATGATTTCTGCTCTTTATAGATCTTGCATATGAAAACAAAAATGGACTCTAAATCTGGCCCGACACATGGCGGTTTTTAACCACTATGGAGCAACGGGAATCGCAAATTCAATTGTAAGTGCTCGCCAGGAACTGTGTACCAGGACTAGTTTGATCCACCCCCAGAATTCAGTCGATTTTGAAGTCGAAACTGGGAAATAAAGTTACATTTTCAATGCAATTTATTGAAACGTTGTATTAAAAGGAAAAAAATACCGCAATTGCGTCCAAGCAATCAGGTTTTCTGATCCATCTAAAACGGTGGTCTCCAAACTGTGGCCCATGGGCTGAATGTGGCCCTTTACTTGCCTGTATGCGGACCTTGTGGCACTGATATGGGGGACTATTCCTCCCACTGACACCAATGACTGGGCACTGTTCATCCCACTGACACAACAATGGGGCACTAGTCCCTCCACTGAAACATAGAAAAGTGACGGCAAAAAAAGACCAAGTGGTCCATCGATTCGTCCCGCCACTGACACCCAACGATGGAGCACTATTCCTTCCACTGACACAAATAATGGGGCACTATTCCTTCCACTGGCACAACAATGGGGCAGTAGTCCCTCCACTGACACCAATAATAGGTCACTATTTCTCCCAGTGTCACAACAATGGGGCACTATTGCTCCCACTGGCCCAACAATGAGGCACTAGTCCCTCCACTGACACCAACAATAGGGTACTATTCCTTCCACTGGCACAACAATGGGGCACTAGCCTCTCCACTGACACCAACGATGGGGCTCTTTTTCTTCCACTGACACTAATAATGGGGATCTATTGCTCCCACTGGCACAACGATGGGGCACTATTTCTTCCACTGACACCAATAATGGGGCACTATTGCTCCCTCTGGCACAACAATGGGGCACTAGTCCCCCCACTGACACCAATGATGGGGCACTATTCCTTCCACTGACACCAATAATGGGGCACTATTGCTCCCACTGGCACAACAATGGGGCACTATTCCTTCCACTAACACCAATAATGGGGCACTATTGCTCCCACTGGCACAACAATGGGGCACTATTCCTTCCACTGACACCAATAATGGGGCACTATTGCTCCCACTGGCACAACAATGGGGCACTAGCCTCTCCACTGACACCAACGATGGGGCTCTTTTTCTTCCACTGACACTAATAATGGGGATCTATTGCTCCCACTGGCACAACGATGGGGCACTATTTCTTCCACTGACACCAATAATGGGGCACTATTCCTCCCACTGACACCAATAATGGGGCACTATTGCTCCCACTGGCACAACAATGGGGCACTATTCCTTCCACTGACACCAATAATGGGGCACTATTGCTCCCACTGACACAAACGATGGAGCTCTATTTCTTCCACTGACACCAATAATGGGGCACTATTCCTCCCACTGACACCAATAATGGGGCACTATTGCTCCCACTGGCACAACAATGGGGCACTATTGCTTCCACTGACACCAATAATGGGGCACTATTGCTCCCACTGGCCCAACAATGAGGCACTAGTCCCTCCACTGACACCAACAATAGGGTACTATTCCTTCCACTGGCACAACAATGGGGCACTAGCCTCTCCACTGACACCAACGATGGGGCTCTTTTTCTTCCACTGACACTAATAATGGGGATCTATTGCTCCCACTGGCACAACGATGGGGCACTATTTATTCCACTGACACCAATAATGGGGCACTATTGCTCCCTCTGGCACAACAATGGGGCACTAGTCCCCCCACTGACACCAATGATGGGGCACTATTCCTTCCACTGACACCAATAATGGGGCACTATTGCTCCCACTGGCACAACAATGGGGCACTATTCCTTCCACTGACACCAATAATGGGGCACTATTGCTCCCACTGGCACAACAATGGGGCACTAGCCTCTCCACTGACACCAACGATGGGGCTCTTTTTCTTCCACTGACACTAATAATGGGGATCTATTGCTCCCACTGGCACAACGATGGGGCACTATTTCTTCCACTGACACCAATAATGGGGCACTATTCCTCCCACTGACACCAATAATGGGGCACTATTGCTCCCACTGGCACAACAATGGGGCACTATTCCTTCCACTGACACCAATAATGGGGCACTATTGTTCCCACTGACACAAACGATGGAGCTCTAGTCCTTCCACTGACACTAATAATGGGTCACTGTTGCTCCCACTGGCCCAACAATGAGGCACTAGTCCCTCCACTGACACCAACGATAGGGTACTATTCCTCACACTGGCACAACAATGGGGCACTAGTCCCCCCACTGACACCAATGATGGGGCACTATTCCTCCCACTGATACCAATGATGGGGCACTATTCCTCCCACTGATACCAATGATGGGGCACTATTCCTCCCACTGACACCAATGATGGGACACTATTCCTCCCACTGATACCAATGATGGGGCACTATTCCTCCCACTGACACCAATGATGGGGCACTATTCCTCCCACTGATACCAATGATGGGGCACTAGTCCCCCCACTGACACCAATGATGGGGCACTATTCCCCCCACTGATACCAATGATGGGGCACTATTCCTCCCACTGATACCAATGATGGGGCACTATTCCTCCCACTGATACCAATGATGGGGCACTATTCCCCCCACTGACACCAATGATGGGGCACTATTCCTCCCACTGATACCAATGATGGGGCACTATTCCTCCCACTGATACCAATGATGGGGCACTATTCCTCCCACTGATACCAATGATGGGGCACTATTCCTCCCACTGATACCAATGATGGGGCACTATTCCTCCCACTGATACCAGTGATGGGGCACTATTCCTCCCACTGATACCAATGATGGGGCACTATTCTTCCCACTGACACCAATGATGGGGCACTATTCCTCCCACTGATACCAATGATGAGGTGCTATTCCTTCCACTGACACCAATGATGGGACGCTATTCCTCCCACTGATACCAATGATGGGGCACTATTCCTCCCACTGACACCAATGATGGGGCACTATTCCTCCCACTGATACCAATGATGGGACACTATTCCTCCCACTGATACCAATGATGGGGCACTAGTCCCCCCACTGACACCAATGATGGGGCACTATTCCCCCCACTGATACCAATGATGGGGCACTATTCCTCCCACTGATACCTATGATGGGGCACTATTCCTCCCACTGATACCAATGATGGGGCACTATTCCCCCCACTGACACCAATGATGGGGCACTATTCCTCCCACTGATACCAATGATGGGGCACTATTCCTCCCACTGATACCAATGATGGGGCACTATTCCTCCCACTGATACCAATGATGGGGCACTATTCCTCCCACTGATACCAATGATGGGGCACTATTCCTCCCACTGATACCAATGATGGGGCACTATTCCTCCCACTGATACCAGTGATGGGGCACTATTCCTCCCACTGATACCAATGATGGGGCACTATTCTTCCCACTGACACCAATGATGGGGCACTATTCCTCCCACTGATACCAATGATGAGGTGCTATTCCTTCCACTGACACCAATGATGGGACGCTATTCCTCCCACTGATACCAATGATGGGGCACTATTCCTCCCACTGACACCAATGATGGGGCACTATTCCTCCCACTGATACCAATGATGGGACACTATTCCTCCCACTGATACCAATGATGGGGCACTATTCCTCCCACTGATACCAGTGATGGGGCACTATTCCTCCCACTGATACCAATGATGGGGCACTATTCTTCCCACTGACACCAATGATGGGGCACTATTCCTCCCACTGATACCAATGATGGGGCACTATTCTTCCCACTGACACCAATGATGGGGCACTATTCTTCCCACTGACACCAATGATGGGGCACTATTCCTGCTTCTACTGATCACAGGCACTGTATAATTATTTTTTTTATTATTATTTTTACTCCTATTGAGCACCAAGCCTGAGACATTGTCTACTCCGTGGGGCATGTTCTACTCCAACTGGCCACAGTCTGGCCCTTCTAAAATCTGATGGACAGTAAACCTGCCCTTTTGTTTAGAATATTTGCAGACCCCTGATCTAAAAGAAGAAGCGTGAATAGGCTGTCCAGGCAAACAGTTAAAGCCCAACTCAAGGCAAATAAAGACCGCAATGCAAGAGTTAATTGCTTAATTGTGCAATAAAAGAATATATAGTTACCTATTCATGAGCTCCTCCCTGCATCTGGACTGGTCCCCAAAAGTCTGCACTCTAGCAGTCTGGGGTCCTGACGTTTTCCAGACTAGAGCAAGGTCCATAGCCCAGCTGTGGATATGAAGATGCTGAAGGACAGTTCACTGCTGGACAGGGGCAAACTGACCATTTGGAAACTCGGGCACTGCCCGAGGGCCCGGGGTCAGTAGGGGGCCCCATGAGATGCCTCTGGTACCTTTTTCATAGGCTTTTTTGAGTTTGGGCAAGGACATAGGGGCCCCATGATCCCCTATTGCCCGGGGGGCCCCATGAGTTGTCAGTCCACCCCTGCTGCTGGATCATGGGGGAGTGCCGCTTGCGGGGGAAATGGAGGGTCAGGTAAGTAGAACTGTTTCTCCTCTCCCTTAGGCTCCATTCACACCTATGCAGTTTGCTTTTTGTCCATTTTGTCAGTGCCTTTCGCAGTTCATTTTGCGTTTTTTCTACACGCGATTTGACGCGTTTTTACCACATCTTGCCTTTTTTTCAGCTTTTTTTTTATAAGTGGATTTTTTTTTTTTGCTGGGAAGAATAAAAAGGCAAAATGTGGCAAACGTACTACCACGCATTTCAGCAGATTCTCCATTGAACTCTGTTGTAGCAAAGACGCTGCTTTTTGCTTTTAAAAAAGTCCCCGACCCTTTCCAAAAATGCAGCAGCTCAAAAAAGCAGAGATGGGGACATGTTCCATAGGAAACCATGATGAATGGACTGTAGTGTGTTTCTGCAAAAAGCACAAAAAAAACGCCTTGGTGTGAACAGAGCCTTCGATAAAGCTAATAACCCTCGCAGTGTGGGCCCGCAGCAAAGGATAGGGTTGTTTTTTTGTAATCTGTCTGAAATTGGGGTTTGAATACACTAATAAGAATAAATGTATGCGGGCTGTTTTACCTGGCAAAGGATGTTTTTCTGTCCATCCAGTCTTGAGATTTATACAGCTTTGTTACACACCACAGTCCTGCCTGGCAGATGATCTGCATTTTCTTTGGTGCAGTACAGTAACAGCCTATTCACTCTTGTTTGATTTTCATGGAGCAAAGCTTTTTGCAAGTTCGACTGACCACCAGAATTTGGTCGATTGTGAAGTCGAAACCGAGCATTTAAAATGACAGCTTCAGTAACAGCCTATTGGAAGTGTAGCCCTACCCCACCGAAAGAGCTGCTGGATTTCGGGCTGTTTCCCCCCACACAGCCAGGCAATAGGTATCTTCCACACACCCCAAATGGCTCGTGAAATGAGTCTAGGGGTTTTGGTTTTTTTTTTTTTTGGGTCGAAGTTGGATAGGGATTAGGGGTACATGGGATACCCCAAACTGAAGAAATGCTGCTAAAGTCTCTGGCTGCTGTAGACTGCTTGACACTGAGTTGCACACCCACGGGAATGATGACAGTGTGTACAATGAACCAAAGCTCCAGAAAAGCCAGTGTGCACGGTACCTGGCTGCTCTCATCCCGAGCTAGAGATATTGGGGGTGCTCCTGGCTGTTTTGTATTGCACTCAAGCTGTCCCCCAGGTCTTTGTTGCACGGTACCTGGCTGCTCTCATCCCGAGCTAGAGATATTGGGGGTGCTCCTGGCTGTCTTGTATTGCACTCAAGCTGTCCCCTAGGTCTCTGTGTTGCACGGTACCTGGCTGCTCTCCTGAGCTAGAGATATTGGGGGTGCTCCTGGCTGTCTTGTATTGCACTCAAGCTGTCCCCTAGGTCTCTTTGTTGCACGGTACCTGGCTGCTCTCATCCTGTACCAGAGATATTGGGGGTGCTCCTGGCTGTCTTGCATTGCACTCAAGCTGTCCCCTAGGTCTCTTTGTTGCACGGTACCTGGCTGCTCTCATCCCGAGCTAGAGATATTGGGGGTGCTCCTGGCTGTCTTGCATTGCACTCAAGCTGTCCCCTAGGTCTCTGTGTTGCACGGTACCTGGCTGCTCTCGTCCTGAGGTAGAGATATTGGGGGGGCTCCTGGCTGTCTTGCATTGCACTCAAGCTGTCCCCTAGGTCTCTGTGTTGCACGGTACCTGGCTGCTCTCGTCCTGAGGTAGAGATATTGGGGGGGCTCCTGGCTGTCTTGCATTGCACTCAAGCTGTCCCCTAGGTCTCTTTGTTGCATGGTACCTGGCAGCTCTTGTCCTGAGGTAGAGATATTGGGGGTGCTCCTGGCTGTCTTGTATTGCACTCAAGCTGTCCCCTAGGTCTCAGACATATGCAGTAATGCACTACACTGTCTTCTCTAAGACGTTGGGTATGTTGGCAGGTAGGTACTCACTCAGTCCCTTTTTTAAATGGCTCCTTGAGTGCAGAGAGCTGCTGCACGGGCCTTTCTGCTGTACAGCCTGATTCTGGCTTGGAGTCCCCAGCTAAGCCTAGCTAGGACTATGGCTGATTGGTGTCCTGGAGCCACCTTCTCTGTCTCTCTCTTCTGCCCCAAGGGCAAAGCAGAGGAGGTCCCTCCAGACACCTGGACCCCCTGGATTCTGCACCCAGACTGCCAGGCTTCTGAGTATTTATGGGTTGTTTCCAACCCTTCTGGGTCCTGCTTCCTCAGGGATTGGTAGAAACTCCATAAATATTCAGGCTGCAGTCTCTACCCCTCAACTCACTATATTCCAGAACTATCCAGAAAGTTCCAGAAGACAGCAGGAGGTCACAAGACCACAGCCTGTGAAGGTCTCCACAGCCTCCCTATTCAATGAATCCATGCTGCTCTGACTACAGAGGAGCTACACTTAGGCCGGCCATACACGGGTCAAAAGTCGACGATTTATACGTACTCCGGCAGACTAGGAGGGCGCTACAGAAGATTGTATTGAAATGCAGTGGAAATGGGGGGAAAAAACAGCAATTTCATCTAAAGAAATCAGATCTTTGTGTTTTAGATTGGGGTAATTTTTGATTCCATCTCCTTGAAGTCAGTTGAAACCACCTTGCTATGATTTAAATGGCTTTGCGATTTTGAAAGACTGTGGAATCAAAAGTTGATGGTTCTGTGACAGTACTAGGTCATTGGTTCGAATCCCAACCACGGCACCACCTGCCTGGAGCTTGCATGTTCTCCCTGTGCTTGCGTGGGTTTCCTCCGGGTACTCTGGTTTCCTCCAACACTCCAAAGACATGCTGGTTGGTTAATTGGCTCCTGTATAAATTGGCCCTAGTATGTGTATATATGAATGTGAGTTAGGGACCTTAGATTGTATACCCCTTGAGGGTTAGGGACCTTAGATTGGACGCCCTTGAGGGTTAGGGACCTTAGATTGGACGCCCTTGAGGGTTAGGGACCTTAGACTGTACGCCCCTTGAGGCTTAGGGACCTTAGATTGTACACCCCTTGAGGTTTAGGGACCTTAGATTGCACGCCCCTTGAGGGTTAGGGACCTTAGATTGCACGCCTCTTGAGGGTTAGGGACCTTAGATTGTACGCCCCTTGAGGCTTAGGGACCTTAGATTGTACACCCCTTGAGGTTTAGGGACCTTAGATTGCACGCCCCTTGAGGGTTAGGGACCTTAGATTGTACACCCCTTGAGGGTTAGGGACCTTAGATTGTATGCCTCTTGAGGGTTAGGGACCTTAGATTGTATGCCTCTTGAGGGTTAGGGACCTTAGATTGTACGCCCCTTGAGGCTTAGGGACCTTAGATTGTACACCCCTTGAGGTTTAGGGACCTTAGATTGCACGCCCCTTGAGGGTTAGGGACCTTAGATTGCACGCCTCTTGAGGGTTAGGGACCTTAGATTGTATGCCTCTTGAGGGTTAGGGACCTTAGATTGTACGCCCCTTGAGGCTTAGGGACCTTAGATTGTACACCACTTGAGGTTTAGGGACCTTAGATTGCACGCCCCTTGAAGGTTAGGCACCTTAGATTGTACGCCCCTTGAGGGTTAGGGACCTTAGATTGTACGTTCCTTGAGGGTTAGGGACCTTAGATTGTACGCCCCTTGAAGGTTAGGCACCTTAGATTGTACGCCCCTTGAGGGTTAGGGACCTTAGAATGTACACCCCTTGAGGGTTAGGGACCTTAGATTGTACGCCCCTTGAGGGTTAGGGACTGATGTGAATGTACAATATATATGTAAAGAGCTGCGTAAATTGACGGCGCTATATAAGTACCTGAAATAAATAAAAAAACTTACACCCTTGTGAAGGGCTGTCTTTTCCTGCACGGGATGCACAGGTTTTCCATTCATCCCCAGGCAGGCGGTCCCATTCATGGCTGTTGGGATGCAGCCACTGTACGGACAAAGCCACTGGTCCCAATTTGACAGCAGTGCTGGTGTGTGTTCCCAAATATAGACAGTGTGCATTCAGGGACAGCAGCAAACTAGGACCAGCAGTTGTGTCTGTACAGCCAATAGACGTGAATGGCGCTGCCTGCATGTGGATGCACAGAACACCTCTGCATGCCCTGTGTGCAAACACAACCCTTCAGATACAGTACAGGTAGGTACCACTGTGTGAATGAGGTCCAGGGTAAGCTACACAGGCAAGCTATTAATCACTGCCAGAAGTAATTGATTACTATACAGACGGAACTACTGGCTTCCTATAGAGTGATCAATCTTTCATAATCGCACATTGCTCCAATCATCTGCAGTGCACGTTTCTGCTGCATGCCTCAGTATTAGTCTGCGTTCAAATGGAAGCACAGGGGTGGCTGTTGGCAAGAATGAGCAGATTCGTGCCTGCGGTTCTAAACGCTGCCTGCGCATACTGTGTGTGAACAGCAGCAGCTGTCAGATTTGTATTCTGTATTCTTCAGAGCAGTTTCATGTGTATAGAGCTGACATAGGAAGTGTGCGTCCAGGGTTGGCGTTTCTGCGCAGTTCTGGCCGCAACCAAACTTCCTGCGACTAATTTGCTTGTTGTATGTGGCCATGGCTGTGTGTTGCTGCGTTCAGAAGCAGCATTTAGCCACCTCTGATCATGGTAAGCTATGTGTCCCCGGTCGCCTGTGTGAATGTAGCCGTAGTGTAGCTCATCGTTGCCATGCGATCCGGTGCAGGCAAACGCACTGCATTTGTGACCTGCGTTTTAGGGTTTTGTTAAAGCAGAACTCCAGTTAAAAAATGTTTTTTTTTACCGTGCAGTGCGGCTGTGCCCCTCATTGCATGGATCGGCTGCTTGTTTTTTCTAGGGGTGAGGACTGAGCTCATACTCACCTGACCCGCCGATCCTACAGAAAACCTCGCTCCCCCATGGTCCAGCAGTGGATTGTTCCTATCTGTGGAGCACTCATTGAGCTTGCAGGTGTCAGGAACAGTCCATTTACCAGACCGCTGGACCGCAGGGGGCAGGGCCGGATCTAGGGGGGATGCTGGGGTGGGCTATGCCCCCCCAGATTTTTACTGTGCCCCCCCAGGTCCCTGAGATTGCATGAGCCAGTCTGATGTAGGGAAGCACTCTGATGGGGACAATCCATGTAAGGGTGCATTCTCATGGGGACACCTGATTTAAGGGGGCACTCTGGTGGGGGTAACTGGTCATATGTAAGGGGACGCTCTGATGGAGACACCTGATTTAAGGCAACACTCAGATGGGGATAACTGATCATACGTAAGGGGGATTCTGATGGGGACCCTGATGTAAGGAGGCACTCTTCTGATGGGGACCCTGATGTAAGGAGGCACTCTTCTGATGGGGACATCTGATGTAAGGGAGCACTCTGACAGGGACACTGATGGGGACACCTGATGTAAGGGGGTACTCTAATGGGGACACCTGATGTAAGGGGGCACTTTGATGGGGATAACTGATCATATGTAAGGGGGACTCTGATGGGGACCCTGATGAAAGTAGGCACTCTGATGGGGATATTTAATATAAGGGGGCACTCTGACAGGGACCCTGATGGGGACACCTGATGTAAGGGGGCACTCTGATGGGGATAAGTGATCATATGTAAAGGGGACTCTGATGGGGACCCTGATGTAAGGAGGCACTCTGATGGGGATAAGTGATCATATGTAAGGGGGACTCTGATGGGGACCCTGATGTAAGGAGGCAGTCTGATAGAGACACCTGATGTAAGGCAGCACTCAAATGGGGATAACTGATCATATGTAAGGAGGCATTCTGATGGGGACCCTGATGTAAGAAAGCACTCGGATGGGGACATCTGATGTAAGGGGGCACTCTGACAGGCACACTGATGGGGACACCTGATGTAAGGGGGCACTCTGATGTGTATAACTGATCATATGTAAGGGGGATTTGATGGGGACCCTGATGTAAAGAGGCACTCTGATGGGGACATTTGCTATAAGGGGGCACTCTGACAGGGACACTGATGGGGACACCTGATATAAGGGGGTACTCTAATGGGGACACCTGATGTAAGAGGGCACTCTTGATGGGGACCTTGATGTAAGGGGGCACTCTGATGGGTATATCTGATGTAAGGGGGCAAACTGGTGGGAACCTGATATAAAGGGGGGCTCTGATGTGGATTCCTGATGTAAGAAGGGCACTCTGATGGGGACCTGGATATAAGGGGGCACAGGTTCTGTTTAATCATCCTATTCTAACGATAGCCAAATCCATACTAGTGTTTCCCAGGATATGACACTGCGACAGACTGTCAGTGACTAACACACAGTGTTGACATTTACCCCCTGACTTTTATTTACTAAACCCCCATATCAGATAGTCTAGATCCGGCCCTGGCAGGGGGACAGGAGCGGAAAGGACCGGTCTTGTGGGGGGAGAATCAGCGGGTCAAGCAAGTATATCTTCGGTGTCCTCTCCCTTAGAGCATTTACCTGTGCAGTATCGGCACAGCCCCACTGGACGGGCAACATTTTTTTCCCCCCGGATTTCTGCTTTAATGTAACACTGAAACCCGCTGCAGATCACAACTGCAGTGCGCGATGAACGAGGTGCGGGAAATGCGCACGAAACGCACCGTGTTCTGTGTGAACGCACGGTCAGGGAAGATTGCTCTTGGCAACCATGTCTCCCAGTAACCATTTCTCTTTTACTTGCCAGACTACCAAAATTGAGAAACCAGTTGCTACAGGCAACAGTCAAAAGCACTTCTCCTCTCCACTTTGAAAAAAGGAGGCTCTTTTCCTGCCTTCCCAGCGGTGCCCTCCCTCCTTCCGATAATTCCGCCAGCCGTGTGGATTTGGGCGGAGGGGGGGGGATGGGGAGTTGGCGTTTGAAAGAAGGATTGCAATCAGCGATAACTGTCTGGGAGACATCAGGTAAAAAACAGCTTAAGCCCTTTGATTTCACAGCAAAACTATGAGTAAATAACTGGATTATGTTCAGACAGAAAATGGGGGGATTTATCTTCCCGCACATGAAAAAAAGATTATGAAAAGCCCTGGAACGGGCCGCGTTCCCTTGGAAAAGAATTGCCTTGGTGCTGAATTTTGAACACAGTCTGTCGGGCGAACCGCGTCAGTGTTTATGTGCATATTATTAGAAAGGAAAGACATTTTCCCTTTCAGTGCATTGATTGTTGTGGTTGTAAGGGAGCCCTGGTTGGCTTGCCTCCTTGGGGTGGTATTCCTGACATTGGATGGGATGATTGGCGAAGGGTTGGCGTTGTTTGCCGACAACCAGCCCACTGAATAGCCTGCTCTCTGGATGCCCAAAGCCAAAAAAAGACTGGCGGTTCTGCAGGTTGATTGGCTCCCTTATGATGGGTTTGAGCGGTTATACCGGGACCATGGCTGGGCTGATCTGGGTTTGATCTGATGCTCTGAAGGGCAGAAGAGAGATTTGGGGTCTAATAGACCCCAGATCTCTCTAAAAAGAGGACCTGTAACCAGTAGTGTATTTGGGGTTTTGTGCTGCCCTAGGCAACACACAAATCATCTGCCCCCATGTACACTGACCAATACCCCCCCCTTCCCCATCCTGCGCAGAAAACCCAACATTGTTGACACAGACCAACAACACCCCTGCCCCCCACCCGGGAGAGCCTTCCACTACCCCCTCCCCCGGCAAAAGAGAAAAAGACACTCATCATCACAGCTCTGGACATCCCTTGGAACAAGAGTCAGGCTCTACATACACCATCAAGCAGCTGGCAGCCTCTCTCGGATCCCATATTGCGCATGTCCCTTCTTTCAGCCCTTCTTCTGGGGGGAGGTGCTGCCCCCCTGAAAACTGCTGCCCTAGGCAAGTGCCTTGTTTGCCTTGTGGTAAATACTCCCCTGTCTGTAACTCCAGCTGTCAGAAGGGATGTTGTTCATCCCTTGCAATAGCCATATATTGGAGGTTCTAAGTAATTTTCTTGCAAAAAAATGCTGAATTTTACATGTAGGAGAGGAATGTCTGAATTGGCGGCTCACACCCATGTGTCTTAAAAAAGAATTCCAGGTATGGATATTTTATATATAGTGACATTTTAAACACAGTCTGTCGGGTGAACCACGTCAGTTGTTTATGTATATTATTAGAAAGGAAAGACCTTTTCCCCTTCAATGCATTGATTATTGTAGTTGTAAGGGAGCCCTGGTTGGCTTGCCTCCTTGGGGTGGTATTACTGACATTGGCTGGGATGATTGGTGAAGGGCTGGCGTTGTTTGCCGCCAACCAGCCCACATGATAGCCTGCTCTCTGGATGGCTTAACAGATGCCCAAAGCCAAAAAAAGACTGGCGGTTCTGCAGGTTGATTGGTTCCCTTATGGGTCACACCCATGTGCCTTAAAAAAAGAATTCCATGTACGGATATTTTATATATAGTTACATTGTGACATTTTGAATACAGTCTGTCGGGCGAACCGCGTCAGTGTTTATGTATATAATTAGAAAGGAAAGTCCTTTTCCCTTTCAGTGCATTGATTATTGTGGTTGTAAGGGAGCCCTGGTTGGCTTTCCTCTTTGGGGTGGTATTACTGACATTGGCTGGGATGATTGGTGAAGGGCTGGCGCTGTTTGCCAACAACCAGCCCACATGATAGCCTGCTCTCTGAATGGCTTAACAGATGCCCAAAGCCAAAAAAGACTGCCAGTTCTGCAGGTTGATTGGTTCTCTTATGGCTCACACCCATGTGCCTTGAAAAAGAATTCCAGGTATGGGCATTTCATACATAGTTCCATTGTTCCAGCTTGGGACCAGTGTAACTATGTATACCCACTTTAAGATCAGGACCATGCTGACACTTTTTGTTTATATGTAAAAAATCAGCTTTTTAGAAAATCACTTAGAACACCCAAACATTATATATTTTTTTAACAGAGGCCCTAGAGAATAAAATGGTGGGTTTTACAATTTAAAAAAAAAAATGCATTTTGATTGATTCAAAATACAAAAATGGAGAAACCTCTGAATATCGCGACTTTTAAGGCACCGTGCTGAAGAACAAAACAAGAATAAATTATAAAATTATTGTATTTATTAACGTCCATTAAAACAGTGGACCATAAATTCCAGCACTTAATATCAAATAATTGATAAAACAGGGAAAACCCTCCTGGGGCGACCCGTCCTGCTGTCTGTAAAAGCTATCCAGTTGCTAATAAGGCCGCTAGGATGGCTTTTACAAAAAAGCAGTCTGTGCCTGGGTCTGAAGGTTGCACACCAAATACCAAAGGGCCTAAGAGCTGCAGATTGGGCACGAGGACCCTAGACCAGGGGTCTCCAAACTTTCTTAACAAAAGGCCAATATACTGTCCTCTAGACATCGAGAGGGCCAGAATGTTGCCAGTGGGAATAGAAAAAGTCCAGATGTCATTGGGAGTAAACCATGCCTCTTTGTTGGTGTCAGTGGGAGCAATAGCACCCCATCGTTGGTATTATTGTGAGGAACTGTCATTGGGCTCCATTGTTGGTGTCATTGTGAGGAATAGTGCCCCATAATTGGTATCAGTGGAGGAAATTATGCTCCGTTGTTGGTATCAGTGGATAAAATAGTGCCCCAAGGGCCAGATAAAAGCAAGCCAAGGGTCACATCTGGCCCCCGGGCCGCAGTTTGGAGACCACTGCCCTAGACAGGTGTCCCCATTCGGAGACCTACCCTCATTTCCTGTTCAAGTGGCAACTTTAACATTTTTGTATTTCCGGCGAATTTCTGTATCGGAGGCAATGGTCACCAAGACAGAGAGAAAGGATGATTCTCCCCAGTGGGTACAGCAATAAAAACCTGACGGGGGATTTACATACACTACAAGGTAAATGGTGATCTGGAAGCAAGACTGCCATTTCCATACGGGATTCCTCGTCTTAAGTAAAAGTACAATGTTCTAATTTATTTAGAGGTCCGCCCTAATGAGCAGAAAAATAAAAAATGTATACGTTTCTTTCAGTTTGGGAATAAAATATCCGGAATCATTTTTAGCCGCGTACTTGTCATGAGGGGGCTGCGAACACTTGCATTAACGCTGATTCTAGTCGTATCTAGGGAGAGTTTACAAATTGATGTAGAGAGGGATGGGTACAGCGTGATATCGGGGAGGAGGAGGAGGAGAGGGACAATCACTGAGAATGGAGCGGATAAGGCCGCTACAGGAAGATGAGAGACAAGGAAAGTGACATTGAGAGTGCAAATGATAAAAAAAGCAAAGGGGGGGCTGGTTCCTGTAAACTCTTTTCTGTCTTAAAGGGTTCATTCACACCATTTGTGTTGGTCTGCACTGAGCAGCCTTGCCTGGCACAACCCCAATGCAAAGGTGAGGCAACTAACGTGTTTGCTATGATGTCAGTATACACCACTGCTTTATGGTGGTGTGCACTGGAGATAATGCAGTGCTCGTTTTTTTTTTTTTTGTATCACTGTATCTCAACGCCACAAAAAAAGAAATTGGTGCATCTGAGTTGTTCCTTCAAGCTCACACCAGCGGTTGCCCTTTCAGCTGCTGGTGTGAACGAGCCCCTGAGGACGTCCCATGGGACGAAACACGTTGGGTGGAGCAAGCAAACTGCCATCAAACACTGTCAGATATGAAATACTGACAGCGTCCACTGAGAGGCCTATATATATATATATTTTTTTTTGTTTTACATATACCTTAATAAGTTGTGTTGATGCTATTATTATTATTTATTTATTTATTTCAGGTACTTATATAGCGCCGTCAATTTACGCAGCGCTTTACATATATATATATATATATATATATATATATATATATATATATATATATTGTACATTCACATCAGTCCCTAACCCTCAAGGGGTGTACAATCTAAGGTCCCTAACTAACATTCATACATACACATACTAGGGACAATTTAGACAGGATCCAATTAACCTACCAGCATGTCTTTGGAGTGTTGGAGGAAACCGGAGTACTATTACACCATTGGAGTCTTTTTCTATTTTTCCTGCTGTATGAGAGAGTGTCTACCATCTTCTAAGATTGGGGAACCATGGATGGTTTGAATACACAGGAGTCCTATATATCCTTTTTAGGTACAAATGAGAATTGACCTCTACTTATGCAGGGTCCTAGTATCTGGTGAGCTTTTGGTGTCTTGTGGCGGTTGGTGTGTATCCCACACTGCTGATACTTCAGCACACCGAAATGAAAACCGTCTCAGCCCACACTCCATCCAGGCTACACCCCCAATGCATTTCACCCCGCACACGTGGCTTAGTCGTGGGTGAAACATGTCGGGTTGTATGGCCTGGATGGAGCCTGGGTTGAGGCTGTTTTCAAGTTTTACATACAGGGTTTCGTTGTGATATGCGACTTATGGGACTCTTCTTTCCCCATATTAATATTTAGAGAGCTGGGATGAGCTCCGTGTGCATTCCCAGCAGCTGATAACAGAAGAAGACCTGTCGAAGCCTTGAGCAGCACCTGTAGTTTTTGGCATTGATCCACTGTATTATACTCGCACCTTTCTGCAAGTTTATTGCAATCTTCTTTTGCATTATATTGTTGTGGGTTTGATGACTTTCTATAGAATACTGATAATTGTCTCTAACAGTGTCTTTCTCACCAAGTGTTTTATGAAATCCTAGGATTCCTCTAAAGGTTGTTAGGGGTTCCTTGAGCTGTGGTTGATTGGCCTTCCATTTGATGGTGCCATCATAGCTCTAGGTCCAACACCACTTGACACAGCCAGCAGCAGGGCACCATCGATCTTTTTAGCTGTATGTTAGATGGCATTCTGACCATCACTGTAAGGGTTGTGTTCTTCCCACTGTCCAATATAAAGATTCACAGCAGGATTCTGTAAGACCTGCACATTATTTTAGGGGCTCCTTGAGAAGGATTGGGGGGGGGTTGAGAGAGGCTCTTGTGGAAATTAGTAGGTACAACTTACAGCTTTCTGGCCTATTTCCTTCTAATGAAGTGCATAACTGAAATTCTGTTGCATGGCTGGAGAAAATGTTCCTTCAAAAAAGGAATACAAGTTGCTGGGTGGAGGAAATGCATGGGTATTCAAAGAGCGAGGATCTCTTCTCTTGGATTTTGAGACAACACGACTGGCCATGTAAATTATATAGAAAGTTCCCTTTCTGGGGGGAAGACGGGTTCCCCCAGGGATTGCCAAGAGGAGAGCAAATGGATTGTAAGGGACATTGTTGCAGGCGGTGCTAAATCAAAATGCGTACACCAACCAGTGACTCACAAAAATCCATGGGGGGGATGGTGTTGGAACACGTTCTACCATGTTCAAGTACATGCTTGATGTTTGCAATTAAGATGGTGCTTTCTCCTCTCTTTTCCAAGTCTCAATAGTTACACGCAAGCACTTCTGTTCTCATTTGAGAAATGTTCCATCGCTTCCTGTACAGAACTGAAAGTGAGGTTAAAGAAGAACTTCACCCTACCTATGCAAAGCTATATGGAGTCTCTCTAAATTAGTATCCCTAATACAAAAAAAAAACATATTGATTAGTCCATGGAGTCTGGCTTTTTTGTCCTTTTAAAGCCGAAATTGTTTCACAGTTGGTCCCATGATGACACGCTGTAGGTCTCTTTGCCAGGATTGAAATTGTGCAATACTCTAACCCTTTAAAGTATAACTAAAGGCAAAACATTTTTTTAGTTTTGGATAGAGTGCAGAGCGATTGGAACACCTATCAGTTATGGAGATTCACCCTCTCTCTTTGTCCCGTTTACCATTATCGTTGAAAGTAAAAGGAAATCCAAATGTTTGGGTTGTCTCCATAAAAGTAATACAGTAAAAGAAATCTTGCAATGGGTAAACCAGTTTTGCTGACCTGGGTGTCCCCAAGGAATTTCCTTAATTTGCAGGGATTTCCTCTCACTTCCTGTTTTGGCTATGGGACAGGAAGTGAAGGGAAATCTCCCCAATGGGAAATGGATGGTGAAAAAAAACATTGACAGGGGTTATAACCTTCCCTTACTCTATCCAAATGAAAAAAAAAAGTTTTGCCTATAGTTCTGCTTAAAAAAAAACATATTTACTAGTCCTTATAGCCCAGCTTTGTCTTCCCCTCAGCTGAAGTTGCTTCCTAAGTTTAAGTTGGCTCCATGATGACACGCTGCAGGATCTCACGCATGTGCAGACATGTTACAGGTCTCTTTGCCAGGATTGAAATTGTCCAACACTTTATTTCTTACTGAAACACTGCCTCCTATGACGTTTGGCATGGACATCTTAGGAGGCAATGGGTGGCCAACCATATGTCACCATTATTATAGAAAAACAAGGTATTCACTTTTAAAAAACATAACCTATCTGTGATTCTATAAAATGGAGAGGGAAGAAAGCAGATGAGGACGTTCATTTCATGGGTGAAGGCCTACTTTAAATGCCTACAAGGCAGACACTTGGTACCAATGTTAGTAGGAACCAGATCATAATGCCCATATTTATACCCAGAATAAGGTGACAACCTTAGATGTAACCATTCCCTGCTATGGCCAAAGCTAATGCTTTGCCTTTAGTTGGGTTTTAAAGAGATTTCCACTTTGCCTATTCAAGGACAAGTGTCAGGTGCTCTTCGAAGCCCACCCCCTGACCCACTTATGCTCACCAGTCCCCTTCCACTTCGGAACAAGAAATATGTCCCAGCACACCAGGGAACTCCATAAAAGGGTCCAACACTTTATTGATAGATCACATCACAGCAGAAGATAGCGACATTTCGGAGCCAGGCAGGACCCCTTCATCAGACCTCATCTTGTGCTGCGATGTGATCAATCAATAAATCTTTGGGTCCTTTTATGGAGTTCCCTGGTGTGCTGCTGATATATTTCTTGCCTTGAAGTCCTTCTGGTCTCTACATCACCCACTCACTCTTCAGCAGTTTTCAGGAGCCACAACAAAAATGACAGGTGCTGCTAATGGGTCCACCAGGTCCTCTTGCATGACAAACCACTAGGAGTGCCGTGCTCATCCCAGCTCAATACATCCAGTAGGGAAAGGAATTCCTATAAGTTGCACATCACAGCAAAACCCTGCAAGGAAGTGTATGACCGCCTCAGCCAGTGCTTGAACAAGGCCATGCCCCCCAACGTGTTTCACTCCACCCCCAGAGCTTAAAGAGGAGTTCCGGCCTCCCAGGTTATCAGCTACCAATACTGTAGCTGCTGACTTTTGATATTAGGGCACTCATCCAGCACTGTCCTCATCTGAGATGATGCTTCAGTCAGCTATCAGGTGCTGGAGCTGCCATCTTGACTGAGGGAAACCAGCAGTGAAGCCTTGTGGCTTCACAGCCAGTTTCCTACTGCGCATGCGCGAAGGGCGCTGTACTTTGTGAATTGGCTGCAGTCTTCTGGGACCTGTGAAGTGTCCCAGAAGGCTACAGGGAGGAATGAGGGGGGCCAAAACCCACTCCCCAAAAGGTGTCAAATGTGGCAGGGGGGGGCAGGAGGCAGACAACTGGAGCTTCCCTTTTTGGGTTGAACTCTGCTTTAATCATGGGGAATCATCTTCAGGAGTATTTGTGTTTGGGGTTCTTGCCTTGGACTTCAACTCCGGGAGTTGTACCCTGTGTAAGCTCTGTGTCAGGTGCTGTTGCAGCTTACACAGGGTTGATAACATTGTCATCCTCAGTAGGCCGCTAGCCCCGTGTACTGCATCATGGAAGGAGGTCACCTGCTCCCCCCCTTATCTGGAAGCACCGAATATTTTGCAGTGGCCCTGACACAGGGGTAGAGTTGGGAAAACCAGTATATGTAGGTCAGGGGTGGACTTTAAAGAGACGCCATCAGTTTGCCCATTTAGAGCGAAGTGACAGGGTCTCTTCAAATGCTGTGAAATCTTTGGGCACCCAGATTGCCCGCGGAAGTTAGCGCACGCAGGTCGCTATTCTATCCATTGTTGCTCCAGGGGCAAGGACGTCTCCCTTACAGTTTTTCAGCTTTCAGCGAGATTGATATGCCCCCGGGGGATACGTAAAGCTTTGTCTAATCTGCGAGGTGTGAGCAGGAAGTACACTCCACCGCCTTGGAAACGTGCGTCACACACCGACCAAAATTAGAACGGATAAATCAACAATTCCTCTCAGGGAGCACGGGGCTGTGCAGTGACAGACTGGTGGGATTTTGTCGCTGCACACTGACACATCGCATCAGCCGGCATGTCACTAGAAACCCGAGGAGGGCTGGCAAGGGGGCCGCCTTCCTCCTGGGCCATCCTGACGCTTGGAAATGAAGGCTGTCAGTCGGAGAGTGAGAGGGCCTCCTGTAGTCGGGGTATACGGCCCCATTCCACCTGTTTTTATTCTTACTGTCTTGTCAGAGATTATACTACAGCCAATCGGGAGAGGAAATGGTAACAACCAAAAATGACCTCCAAGAGGATAAAGCTGGCGAGGCATCATGGCCACACTCTTTCCCGTAATCCTTTGCTAGGGCCATGTCACACTGGCTGAGATTACACAGGGGCAAAGGCAGAAGTATCGCCTCCTGAATGCAAGCCTCTGCTCAACTGCCTCTGAAGAGTAATCCACTGTGGTTTGCTTTTCAGAGGGTCAGTAAACGCCACTGCCAGTCTGAACGAAGCCAAAGCAATCATAGGTATGATTTCATTCAGGGACCAATGACCCAGTTCAGTGTTACTTTGCATTAATGCACTTAGTGTTACTAAACCCTGGACCCTGCATTCACTATAGCTGGTCTCCCCAGACCCCACATTCATCACTATATCTGGTCTCCCAGGACCCTGCATTCACTATATCCGGTCTCCCAGGACCCTGCATTCACTATAGCTGGTCTCCCCGGACCCTGCATTCACTATATCTGGTCTCCCTGGACCCTGCGTTTACTATATCCGGTCTCCCCAGACCCTGCGTTTACTATATCCGGTCTCCCGGGACCCTGCATTCACTATATCTGGTCTCCCCGGACCCTGCATTCACTATATCTGGTCTCCCCGGACCCTGCATTCACTATAGCTGGTCTCCCCGGACCCTGCATTCACTATATCTGGTCTCCCCGGACCCTGCATTCACTATATCCGGTCTCCCCGGACCCTGCATTCACTATATCCGGTTTCCCCGGACCCTGCATTCACTATATCCGCTCTCCCCGGACCCTGCATTCACTATATCTGGTCTCCCCAGACCCTGCATTCACTATATCTGGTCTCCCCGGACCCTGCATTCACTATATCTGGTCTCCCCGGACCCCGCATTCACTATATCTGGTCTCCCAGGACCCTGCATTGACTATATTCGCTCTCCCCGGACCCTGCATTCACAATATTTGGTCTCCCAGACCCTGCATTCACTATATCCGCTCTCCCCGGACCCCGCATTCACTATATCCGCTCTCCCCGGACCCTGCATTCACTATATCCGCTCTCCCCGGACCCTACATTCACTATATCTGGTCTCCCCGGACCCTGCATTCACTATATCCGCTCTCCCCGGATCCTGCATTCACTATATCTGGTCTCCCAGGACCCTGCATTCACTATATGTGGTCTCGTCCTGCCTAGGGTGCAAAATAGTCTAGCACCAGCCTTGAATGTTGGGTTTACATATTCTTTAACTGCTTAAGGACCGCCCTATAGCTGATATACTGCTGCAGGGCAGCACCTGTGAGCAGAATCTTGTGTGTGTGTATATATATATATATATATATATATATGTCATTTTGCATTTCCGAGTAGGGGGCGTGCCTTACCCATGCCGCCATTCGTGGCCGTGGATGTCAATCACTGGGTCCCGGACGTTAATTACCCACCAGCTCCCGGTGATTACCAAGCATCTCCAATGGGGAGGAAGATTGTTTTGTTTACAAACAATCTTCCTCCCTGTCAGCTCACTGCACAGCACAGCCATCCCAATCAGTGTGCTTACAGTGCCCCCACCCCTAGTAACACACTCCAAGCACACAGTTAACCCTATGATTGCCCCTCACATTAACCCCTTCCTGCCCTTTGCCCTTAGTACAGTGTCAGTGCTTTTTATTTCAGCACTGATCACTGTATTGGTGTCACTGGGGTGTCAATGACACCAAGTTGGGATTTTTTTTTAGCAAAGACATGTCGCAAAATACATTTTGGCCTAAATTTTGACAAAATTAGATTTTTTAAATTTTTTTACTTGACATATTTAATACCAAAAAATGTTTTTTTCTCAAAATTGTCGGTCTTTTTTTTCTTATAGCGCAAAAAATATAAAACGCACAGGCGATCAAATACCATCGAAAGAAAGCTCGATTCGTGGGGAAAAAAAGGATGTAAATTTAATTTGAGTGCAACAATGCATGACTGCGCAATTGTTAGGTAAAGTAATGCAGCGCCTTAACGCAAAAAAATGGCCTGGTCAGGAAGGGGGGGGGGGTAAATCCTCAGGAGGGCAAGTGGTTAATTTCGCCTTTTCTTGGACTTTAATTCATTTTGCCAAAATGCCAACATTTTGCTGAAAATTGTGCAATTTCGCTCATCCCAAGCTGAACTCCTGGGCTCCTCAATAGAAGTCAGCAGATCACCCATGGGACTCCCCCTATAACATGTCACTTTGGACTGGTCCAGCTTGAGAAGAAGCCTGGTGGAGTTCTGGTCCTCAGACCCTCCTGTCTATCTCCCTGCCTCTCCTGGGCTAAGGACATGGAAGCTCTCTGACATTTCTGCAGTGGTTTGCCTGTCACGAGCCTGAATCCTTCCGTGGAGCAGAGAAGGGGAGGTCGAGTGAAGGGGTCTTGTCGGTCGTTCTGTGCTCTTGGCAGACACTTGTTTCCTGTCCCGATCCCTTCATCATTTATGACAGCCCCAAGCGGCTTGCTGCTCTACAAGCTCTTCTGGCAAGTTGCCATGGATCCAGTTCAGTATATTTAGTTCCTGCAGCCAATGTGCCACCTCGTTGATTTCAGGAACTTTCTCGGGGTCTGCTACAACCGTTGTTTCTCGAAGGCCGATTTTAAATCAAATCATTGTGATAGGGCACCATACACGCATTAGTACAATGCAGAGGTGTTCATTTTGATTAACCCCCCCAAAAAAATGAAAGAAACACTAATAGGCTGAGTGCACTGACAGCCAGGGGCGGACTGACCATTCGAGAACTCAGGCACTGCCCGAGGGCCCGGGGTCAGTAGGGGGCCCCATGAAATGCCCCTGGTACCTGTTATAGGCTTGTTTTTTGAGTTTGGGCAAGGACACAGGGGCCCCATGATCCCCTATTGCCCGGGGGCCCCTTGAGTTGTCATTCCGCCCCTGCTGACAGCCCATTCAAAAGCTTGAGCTGCCTTAACGCAATGCACCTTAATGCACAGCAACATATGCATTATTGCACCATATCTAGATGCCTCTAAAATAAATTTAGGTTTTTTTTTACAAGCTACATACAGTATGTTGTTATATTAGTTGCGTAAAAAATAAATCAAGTATTATAGCTAGGTACTTAAATCGGATCCTCCTCTTGACATCAGCATTTTGGAAGAAAAAACACCTCTTCCTCTTGGCAACAGCATTTCGGAGGAAAAAACGCCTCTGCCTCTTGGCAACAGCATTTCAGAGGAAAAAGTGCCTCTTCCTCTTGGAAGCAGCATTTTGGAGGAAAAAAATGCCTCTTCCTCTTGACAACAGCATTTCGGAGGAAAAAACGCCTCTTCCTCTTGGCAGCGGCTTTTTGGAGGAAAAAACGCCTCTTCCTCTTGGCAGCAGCATTTTGGAAGAAAAACGCCTCTTCCTCCTTGCAGCGGCATTTTGGAAGAAAAACGCCTCTTCCTCTTGGCAGCAACATTTTGGAAGAAAAACGCCTCTTCCTCTTGGCAGCAGCATTTTGGAAGAAAAACGCCTCTTCCTCTTGGCAGCAACATTTTGGAGGAAAAAACACCTCTTCCTCTTGGCAGCAGCATTTTGGAGGAAAAAACTCCTCTTCCTCTTGACAGCAGCATTTTGGAGGAAAAAACTCCTCTTCCTCTTGGAGCAGCATTTTGGAGGAAAAAACGCCTCTTCCTCTTGGCAGCAGCATTTTGGAGGAAAAAAACGCCTTTTCCTCTTGGCAGCGGCATTTTTGAGGAAAAAACGCCTCTTCCTCTTGGCAGCGGCATTTTGGAGAAAAAGACGCCTCTTCCTCTTGGCAGCGGCATTTTGGAGGAAAAAATGCCTCTTCCTCTTGGCAGCGGCATTTTGGAGGAAAAAACGTCTCTTCCTCTTGGCAGCGGCATTTTGGAGGAAAAAACGCCTCTTCCTCCTTGCAGCGGCATTTTGGAGGAAAAAACGCCTCTTCCTCTTGGCAGCGGCATTTTGGAGGAAAAAACGCCTCTTCCTCTTGGAAGCAGCATTTCGGAGGAAAAAACGCCTCTTCCTCTTGGCAGCGGCTTTTTGGAGGAAAAAACGCCTCTTCCTCTTGGCAGCGGCATTTCGGAGTAAAAAACGCCTCTTCCTCTTGGCAGCAGCATTTCGGAGTAAAAAACGCCTCTTCCTCTTGGCAGCAGCATTTTGGAGGAAAAAAATGCCTCTTCCTCTTGGCAGCAACATTTTGGAGGAAAAAAATGCCTCTTCCTCTTGACAGCAGCATTTTGGAGGAAAAAGCGCCTTTTCCTCTTGGCAGCAGCAATTTGGAGAAAAAGACGCCTCTTCCTCTTGGCAGCAGCATTTTGGAAGAAAAACGCCTCTTCCTCTTGGCAGCAGCATTTTGGAGGAAAAAACTCCTCTTCCTCTTGACAGCAGCATTTTGGAGGAAAAAACGTCTCTTCCTCTTGGAGCAGCATTTTGGAGGAAAAAATGTCTCTTCCTCTTGGCAGCAGCATCTTGGAGGAAAAAAACGCCTTTTCCTCTTGGCAGCGGCATTTTTGAGGAAAAAACGCCTCTTCCTCTTGGCAGCGGCATTTTGGAGAAAAAGACGCCTCTTCCTCTTGGCAGCAGCATTTTGGAGGAAAAAATGCCTCTTCCTCTTGGCAGCGGCATTTTGGAGGAAAAAACGTCTCTTCCTCTTGGCAGCGGCATTTTGGAGGAAAAAACGCCTCTTCCTCCTTGCAGCGGCATTTTGGAGGAAAAAACGCCTCTTCCTCTTGGCAGCGGCATTTTGGAGGAAAAAACGCCTCTTCCTCTTCGCAGCAGCATTTTGGAGGAAAAAAACGCCTCTTCCTCTTGGCAGCAGCATTTTGGAGGAAAAAACGCCTCTTCCTCTTGGAAGCAGCATTTCGGAGGAAAAAACGCCTCTTCCTCTTGGCAGCGGCTTTTTGGAGAAAAAGACGCCTCTTCCTCTTGGCAGCGGCATTTTGGAGGAAAAAACATCTCTTCCTCTTGGCAGCAGCATTTTGGAGGAAAAAACGCCTCTTCCTCTTGGAAGCAGCATTTCGGAGGAAAAAACGCCTCTTCCTCTTGGCAGCGGCTTTTTGGAGAAAAAGACGCCTCTTCCTCTTGGCAGCGGCATTTTGGAGGAAAAAACGTCTCTTCCTCTTGGCAGTGGCATTTTGGAGGAAAAAACGTCTCTTCCTCTTGGCAGCAGCATTTTGGAGGAAAAAACGTCTCTTCCTCTTGGCAGCGGCATTTTGGAGAAAAAGACACCTCTTTCTCTTGGCAGCGGCATTTTGGAGGAAAAAACGCCTCTTCCTCTTGGCAGCAGCATTTTGGAGGAAAAAACGCTGACGAGTTTAGGCACATTTACAGGTGTGAAGCGCTTGGGTGTTAATTCATTTCATTGGCCACAATAATAATTTATTCTGGCCATTGACAAGAGTTAATGCTCAAGCGCTAAAGGTGCTTAGCGTTAACACGCTAGATGCGTTTACATGTGTCAAGCGTTTTTTATTGTGCCAAAACGCTGCTGCTCCTGGATGCACTGACCCTGGGTTTTTTCTTTCCTGCTGGTAAACGCTACTTCTACTAAAAGCTTCTAAAAGTCTATGTGTGCATGGACAGATAGGATAACATGGAGGGCCATTAACAAGCAGTAAAAAAAAAAATGCCTCTAAAAGTGGCTGCAAAAACGCCCTTTATGCATAAGGCCTAAAAATACATTTACTATTTTTTTTAATAACGCATACCCAAACTACTATTATTTATCTTGCTGGAGTTCAGCTTTAGAGAAAGCCAAACACTGTTATTTTCCACTCAAGGGCCTGTGTCGAAAGATTTGGACTGAGATCATTCAGAATTCATCGATAGGCAGGTGAGCTTCAGTTGATCTTCTGACCTGCATTTGACTTGCTTCAACTGGAAGTCATCTTTATTTATATACAGTATGTGCATCTAAAACCTTCTAGCCCCCTTTCTAGGCAGAGATTGCAGAGAATTCTCATGGTGTTTGGACGTTAAGGATCACCCAGTTACAATCAGAACCTTCTAGCCCCCTTTTGTAGGCAGAGATTGCAGAGAATTCTTCACATGGTGATCAGATGTTGAGGTTCACCCAGTTACAATCAGAACCTTCTAGCCCCCTTTTGTAGGCAGAGATTGCAGAGAATTCTTCACATGGTGATCAGATGTTGAGGTTCACCCAGTTACAATCAGAACCTTCTAGCCCCCTTTTGTAGGCAGAGATTGCAGAGAATTCTTCACACGGTGATCAGATGTTGAGGTTCTCCCAGTTACAATCAGAAACTTCTGTAGCTATTTTTCAGGCAGAAGTTGCAGAGAATTCTTCTCACTGAATTTGGACATTTTGAGGTTCCACCCAGTTACAATCTGAACATTCTGGCTCTATTTCCAGGCAGAGATTGCAAAGAATTCTTCTCATGGTGTTTGGATGTTGAGGTTCCCCCAGGTACGATCAGAATCTTCTAGCTCCTTTCTAGGCAGAGATTGCAGAGAATTCTCATGGTGTTTGGATGTTAAGGTTCACCCAGTTACAATCAGAACCTTCTAGCCCCCTTTTGTAGGCAGAGATTGCAGAGAATTCTTCACACGATGATCAGATGTTGAGGTTCTCCCAGTTACAATCAGAAACTTCTGTAGCTCTTTTTTTCAGGCAGAAGTTGCAGAGAATTCTCACTGAGTTTGGACATTTTGAGGTTCCACCCAGTTACAATCCGAACATTCTGGCTCTATTTCCAGGCAGAGATTGCATAGAATTCTTCTCGTGGTGTTTGGATGTTGAGGTTCCCCCAGGTACGATCAGAATTTTCTAGCCCCCTTTTGTAGGCAGAGATGGCAGAGAATTCTTCTCATGGTGACTGGATGTTGAGGTCCCCCCAGTTACAATCAGAACCTTCCGTAGCTCTCTTCCCAGGCAGACATTGCAGAGAATTCTTCTCATGGTGTTCAGACAATGAGATTCCCGTAGTTAGGATTAGAACATTCTAGCCCCCTTTCCAGGCAGAGATTATAGAGAATTCTTCTCATTGTGACCGGTTGTTGCGATTCCCCAAGTTACAAGCAGAACCTTCTAGCCCCTTTACCGATAAAAATTGCAGAGAGTTCTTCTCATGGTGTTCGGACATTGAGGTTCCCCCAGTTAGAATAAGAACCTTCTAGCTCTCTTTCCAGGCAGAGAGAGCAGAGAATTCTTCTCATGATGCTCGGGCCTTGAGGTTCCCTTAGCCCCCTTTCCAGGCAGAGGTTGCAGAAAATTTTTCTCACGGTGCTCAAACATTGGAGTTTCTCGAGCTAAGATCAGTGCACAGCTTTTTCTTGGCTAGTGTCAGTCCAGAAGTTGCACACCGTCTCCAGTCCGGAGCAGAGTCATCGTGCATTGCGGGAAGTGTCGCTTGGACAGAATCTCAAACGCTAAGGCACAAAAGAAACTGATTAAAAATTCCTCCCGAAGGGATAAGATGACCCAGGCCTTTCATCCAGTTTTGTCAAACCCTGATGATGTCTGACTCATGGCTTGTCTGTGATTTAGATAAGGAAGCCCCCCCTATCCAAACACAGGCAAGTGCATTGCCTACATCTAGTAGGTCCAAGGGCTAGATCAAGGCCTTGTTAGATGCCAGCTTGCTAAAAGCCACACCGGCCATGAATGCTAGCACAGCTTTGGAGGAGAACACCTGTGCTCTATTGTTGCGTGACCCGTCCGTGCTCTCGGGTCTGTAGGATGAGTGCTGACATGTGGCTTGGACCTCCCCCCCAGGATTGATTTCCATTCATGGGGAGGTTAGGAGAGCTGTGTCGTGCCTGAGCAGGATCTGTCTGCATAACAGATGCAGTTTCGTCCTCCCTCACACATGACCCTTGATGACAGACCTGCTTTCTCCACAAGGTCACCGGGGACATGTGTGAAGTGTAGGGTTGCCACCTTTTCTAGGAAAAACATGCCAACCCCATGATCTCTTTCCTTAGAACACTGGCAGAAAATCCTATATTTACTGGCCAGTAAAATACCGGCCAGGTGGCTATCCTAGATATGCAGCAACCAAGTCAGTCTTAGTTTGCTGCACTTGAACATAATATACATTTTTAAAGAGTGTCTAATTTTGCAAAAAGGAAACAGAACAAAGAGCCGAAGTGAACTTATTTCAACAACGCCTTATGAGTTTGCATATAAATCGGAGAAGCTGGTGCCATACCATTGGGTATATGAAAGCTGACCTCTAGCCTTTCCTTCAGTCTTGCGCAGTTGTACCAGTTTCTCTCCTGTACTGAAATTACTTACTATGATTTCACTGCACACTGTGAGCCTCTTACAATGTGCATTATTAGAAGCTGCAGCAAGTCAGATGGAGCTCGCCTCATTTCCTGGCTGGAGGCCATCCAGCATCATCTAGCCTTTTCCTCCCCAGCCTGACTGTTTCTGGCCCACCCTTTTCCTTATTGGATTTTAATCATGGAGGCTGAGCATCACATGTATGCATTATCTAGGGAGGTCTGGATGCATTATCTAGGGAGGTCTGGATGCATTATCTAGGGCGGTCTGTATGCATTATCTAGGGAGGTCTGTATGCATTATCTAGGGAGGTCTGTATGCATTATCTAGGGAGGTCTGTATGCATCATCTAGGGAGGTCTGTATGCATCATCTAGGGAGGTCTGGATGCATCATCTAGGGAGGTCTGGATGCATCATCTAGGGAGGTTTGGATGCATCATCTAGGGAGGACTGGATGCATCATCTAGGGAGGTCTGGATGCATTATCTAGGGAGGTCTGGATGCATCATCTAGGGAGGTCTGGATGCATCATCTAGGGAGGTCTGGATGCATCATCTAGGAAGGTTTGGATGCATCATCTAGGGAGGTCTGGATGCATCATCTAGAGAGGTCTGGATGCATCATCTAGGGAGGTCTGGATGCATCATCTAGGGAGGTTTGTATGCATCATCTAGGGAGGTCTGGATGCATTATCTAGGGAGGACTGGATGCATTATCTAGGGAGGTTTGGATGCATTATCTAGGGAGGTCTGTATGCATTATCTAGGAAGATTTGGATGCATTATCTAGGGAGGTTTGTATGCATTATCCAGGGAGGTCTGTATGCATTATCTAGGGAGGTCTGGATGCATTATCTAGGGAGGTTTGGATGCATTATCTAGGGAGGTCTGTATGCATTATCCAGGGAGGTGTGTATGCATTATCTAGGGAGGTCTAGATGCATCATCTAGGGAGGTTTGTATGCATCATCTAGGGAGGTCTGGATGCATTATCTAGGGAGGTCTGGATGCATTATCTAGGGAGGTTTGTATGCATCATCTAGGGAGGTTTGTATGCATCATCTAGGGAGGTCTGGATGCATTATCTAGGGAGTTCTGGATGCATTATCTAGGGAGGTTTGTATGCATTATCTAGGGGGGTCTGGATGCATTATCTAGGGAGGTCTGTATGCATTATCTAGGGAGGTCTGTATGCAAATGTTGTCTGACTATGGATGCCAGCTCCTCAATGCATCCACCCATCAGGGCATCTTGGTATTTACATAAGCAAGGAGCAAGCCCACTGCTTGTATTACAGGCTTATCGGTGATCTGATTGAGAGGTCTTCAAAATTCAGTCTGTAGTACAGTGCCAACGAATGGACAAAAATGTCCGTCTCTAGATGTGCAAAGCGGGTAGAGATATCCCCAAAAAGACTTGCAGCTGCAATTGCAGCAAAGGGTGGTCCCAAGGGTGGACTGACCATTTGGAAACTCGGGCACTGCCCGAGGGCCTGGGGACAGTAGGGGACCCCATGAGATGCCTCTGGTACCTTTTTCATAGGCTTTTTTGAGTTTGGGCAAGGACACAGGGGCCCCATGTACCCCTATTGCCCGGGGGCCCCAAGAGTTGTCAGTCCGCCCCTGGGTGGTCCTACAAAGTATTGACTCAGGGGGGCTGAATACAAATGCCGTCACACTTTTGACATATTTGTTTGTAAAAAATTTTGAAAACCATTTATCATTTTCCTTCGACTTCACAATTATGTGCCACTTTGTGTTGGTCTATCTCATAAAACCCCAATAAAATATATGTACGTTTTGGGATGTAACATGACAAAATGTGGAAAATTTCAAGGGGTATGAATACTTTTTCAAGGCGCTGTATCAGTTTCAAGAGAACAGAAAACACGTTGCTCACTTGCTCATTCCGGGTTTAATGTCACAAACCGAAATGAATCACACTCTACTGGTAATTTCTTTATAGTGGCAGCGCTAGCCACAAGGAGAAGCGCATCCATTTGTGTTTGAGTTACCATTACTAACCTATAGGATACTAAACAGAGAAAGTGAATGTCAGAACAAACACAAAACTGAACAAAGATAGCTAAATTCAAATGTGGTGAACCTGTATCAAGAGGAGAACTGAAAACATGCGCTCACTTGCTCATTCCAAGTGTAGTGTCATAAACAGAAATGAATCACACTATACAGATAATTACTTTCTTTACAGTGGCAGCGCTAGTCACAAGGAGAAGTGCATCCATTTGTGTTTGAGTTACCATTACTAACCTATAGGATACTAAACAGAGAAAGTGAATATCAGAACAAACACAAAACTGAACAAAGATAGCATAATTCACGTGTGACTAACGTGTATCAAGAGGAGAACAGAAAACATGCTCACTTGCTCATTCCAGGTTTAATGTGAGCTTGTTGGTTGTTAGTCTCCTGAAGTCACACTACACATTAGAGCTCCCTGTAGCGACAGCCTAGTAATAGCATTACGCTGTGTGACGTCATCACGCAATGGATCACGGCCATCTTGTTATACATTTTCATAAATGTGAGCTTAATTCTACTACACTATTAGGCGGTTTTGGTTTCCTTCCTACCAATGCATTTGGGAGAATAAAAACATCTTTTTGGCTGAGATGCAGAAGTGTATCACAGCAGATAAGGTCCAGTTTGGATAACATGATTGTATGAAATATGCGCTGTCTGACCGCTAGATTGGTAGTCAATATATTGCAGTTAGAGGCTGTGTGTGCAGATTGTTGGTGGAGGATCTTTTCTTTTTGGCATCATATTTCCTCAGATACACTGTTGGGGGAATCCCAGGTGTACCCATTGGATATCTTCTGAGGACTGCATGTTTGGACTTTTGAGCACTGCCTGGCCCCCCTAAAGTTTGAAGGTCAGTGAACTGGCCCTTTGTTTCAAAAGTTTGGAGACCCCTGCACTAATGTATTATGAATTGTAGATGAAGCCATTTTCAGCCGGGGTTCCCTGAGACCGGAACGTTACTCCAAGGGGTCCTCTGACCACAAGTGTAAGGAGCATTCTTACCTCTGACCATCACACTAATGTGTCATGAATTGTACATAAAGTCATTTCTAACCGGGGTTCCCTGAGACTGGAACGTTACGTCAAGGGTTCCTCTGACCACAAGTGTAAGGAGCATTCTTACATCTGACCATCACATTAATGTGTCATGAATTGTACATAAAGCCATTCTAGCCGGGGTTCCCTGAGACCAGAAAGTTACGTCAAGGGTTCCTCTGACCACAAGTGTAAGGAGCATTCTTACATCTGACCATCACACTAATGTATCATGAATTGTAGATAAAGCCAATTTTAGCCGGGGTTCCCTGAGACTGGAAAGTAACGTCAAGGGTTCCTCTGACCACAAGTGTAAGGAGCATTCTTACATCTGACCATCACATTAATGTGTCATGAATTGTACATAAAGCCATTCTAGCCGGGGTTCCCTGAGACCAGAAAGTTACGTCAAGGGTTCCTCTGACCACAAGTGTAAGGAGCATTCTTACCTCTGACCATCACACTAATGTATCATGAATTGTAGATAAAGCCAATTTTAGCCGGGGTTCCCTGAGACTGGAAAGTAACGTCAAGGGTTCCTCTGCATCGAAAAGCCTCTTGATACAAAGTTACAATGCTGCAGTCGGATCTCTGGGGGGAGGAGACTGAGGAAATGCTTCCTCCTGCCTGCAGCAGACTGATGACATCTTCTCAGCCTAGACCAAGTCCCTGGACTGGTGCTTAAGAACTGTATTTATTGATAAAAAGGGAAGCTTTATTTATTCACACAGAAACATGCTGCTTCATCTCATTTGTGAACTGCTGCAGGTCCAGCTGTCTTTATCGGAGGGAAGGATTGCTTTCAATATGGCGTATTTGTGGGATGTGGAAAAGGCCTTTCACAGGAATGTTAAGACGTGGAATTCTGAAGGTTTTTGCGGTGGCATTTATTTTCAGGCTAGGCAGAATCCTTCCTGTATTTTTAGAAGAAAAAAAAAATTGCATCCTCCGCGTCTGCACGGAGAGGGAAAAGTGCTCGGGGCGTTGACGGAGGATCTTATGATCTGCAGCGTCTTTGGTCTCTCCTGTAATCAGGGAGAGCTGCACCTGGTACCCCGCTCATTGTGCCAGCCTGCTCTTAGGTCTGCGGTAATTTTAATTGAGCTGAGCCAGCTGGGAACCTCCCCTGACTTGTAGAAGAGACATATGAAAGGGTGCGCCGGGGAGCTTGAAAGGGAACGTTTGTTTGGTGTGCACTTTTTGGCAATATGGCCCCTGTATGTGGTTTACTTAAAGTGAACCCCCCCCCCAGGCAAGAATTAATCCCACTCGTTAGTCCAGTTAAGAATTTACTAAGAGAGTCGGTAAATGTAGTTCAGCTACCGTCGGTAAACTCTACTTAGAAAAAAAATTAGAGATTGTGAGCTACTATGTTAATAACATTATTACTTCATTATCGGTTTGCCATGTTTCAAGCACTGGGGGCCAGGGGGGAGCTGACTAGGTAGCTTTCAGAAAACCCAGACAAGACCTCACCAATATCATTGTCATACAGATCAACTGTCTTTGCTATGGAGGGACTGGCCCTTTATTGGAAGCAAATCCCTCTGCCCCTCGTTACTCCTCTTCCTGGTGGTAGTCCTCTACAAAAGAAAACACTATGGGGATGTATATGAGCTATTCATCCTGAAAATGTATGTATATTGAAGTAATAGTAAAGTGGCGAGCGAGCGACCAGATATGATTATTGCACCACATCCCTTAAAATTGCAAATATTCAATAGAGAGGATGGGACTTTCAGGGTGCATAAACATGAATACCAAACATATTAAAAAATTGTATCATTTTTATTTCGTATTTTTTAAAAACAAAAAAAGGAAAAAATACAGAAACATAAAAACAATTTCAGTACTAAGAGTGAAACTGAGATTCAAACTTGATTATATAATTGTAGTTACTCCCTACGTGTTTCGCCCTCACGGGCTTCTTCAGGGGAGATTTTTGAAGAGATTTCAACTGCCGTGGCAGTCTAAAGGTATATCAAAAAATATATTGGATTGGATATATTAAAGTTGTTTGGTAACTGTATAATTTTTTTCTATATACCTTTAGACTGCCTCGGTGGTTGAAATCTCTACAGGAAGCTATTTACTTGCTCCTCCCACCAGCCATGATCTGCCTGCATTGATAGAGAAGCAGAAAGACTCAGTGATGATGTGTGTAAACTATAGTCCACTTTTTTATGGTCCAACGTGCCACCTTTAAGTTAGAGCAGAGGCCCTCTATTTAGCTGGAAGTGTGAGCTTTGTTGAGTGGAGGGATCTAACTCTAACTTACAGGTGGGCTTTAGTTCTAACTCATAGTTGGGCTACGGTTCCAACTCATAGTTGGGCTACGGTTCCAACTCATAGGTGGGCTACGGTTCCAACTCATAGGTGGGCTACGGTTCCAACTCATAGGTGGGCTACGGTTCCAACTCATAGTTGGGCTACGGTTCCAACTCATAGGTGGGCTACGGTTCCAACTCATAGGTGGGCTACGGTTCCAACTCATAGGTGGGCTACGGTTCCAACTCATAGGTGGGCTACGGTTCCAACTCCTAGGTGGGCTACGGTTCCAACTCATAGGCGGGCTACGGTTCCAACTCATAGGCGGGCTACGATTCCAACTCATAGGCGGGCTACGGTTCCAACTCATAGGCGGGCTACGGTTCCAACTCATAGGCGGGCTACGGTTCCAACTCATAGGCGGGCTACGGTTCCAACTTACGGTTCTGGGCTAGCCACATAACCACGCTCCAATTTCCTGTCACCACATAGCCATGCTCTGATGCATTTCATCACTTTAGACTTTGACACAGTGACGAAACACATTGGAGCATGGTTATGTGGTGACAGGAAATGGCGTCTATCCCGAAACCGGAACTGATGTGGTTTCTGCACCCGATAGTTCCAATGGTGCCGATGGGAGAAGTGTTCTAATGATATGATGCCTGGAGGTTATGGTGAAGTTATCTACGCGGGATACTCCAGAAAATGGCTGGCATATTCATTTGTTGAGTTTTACCCTAAAGGGAGAAGGGCTGCACAGGTGGTTTGTGGTGGTTGTTCCAGTCAGAAATATAGAACCTGATTTGCAGCAACTTCATGGAGACTTATGGACCCTTTTTGCACTTAATTTTATTTGCGCTATTTTGTGTTATTTGAGATTGTTTTTTCACAGTGCTACTACTGAGGTAGAGGTGCACTTATAGGTGGATCACCTTTAATTCATGTGTTGGTAATTTTTCTGATACAGTATTACGGTAGCTGCATTGACAATTTATATTTATTTATATACTAATTTTTTTTAGCACTGAATTTTGTTTTCTGTAGCATGGTGTGGTTTTGTATTATAGTTCTAACTCACTGGTGGACCATAGTTCTAACTCACTTGTGGACCATAGTTCTAACTCACTGGTGGACCACAGTTCTAACTCACTGGTGGACCATAGTTCTAACTCACTGGTGGACCATAGTTCTAACTCACTGGTGGACCATAGTTCTAACTCGCTGGTGGACCATAGTTCTAACTCGCTGGTGGACCATAGTTCTAACTCGCTGGTGGACTATAGTTCTAACTCGCTGGTGGACTATAGTTCTAACTCGCTGGTGGACTATAGTTCTAACTCGCTGGTGGACTATAGTTCTAACTCGCTGGTGGACTATAGTTCTAATTCGCTGGTGGACTATAGTTCTAGCTCCAACTCACTGGTGGACTATAGTTCTAACTCACAGGTGGACTATAGTTCTTACTCACTGGTGGACTATAGTTCTAACTCACTGGTGGACTATAGTTCTAACTCACTGGTGGACCATAGTTCTAACTCACTGGTGGACCATAGTTCTAACTCACTGGTGGACCATAGTTCTAACTCACTGGTGGACCATAGTTCTAACTCACTGGTGGACCATAGTTCTAACTCACTGGTGGACCATAGTTCTAACTCACTGGTGGACTATAGTTCTAATTCACAGGTGGACTATAGTTCTAACTCACTGGTGGACTATAGTTCTAACTCTAACTCACTGGTGGACTATAGTTCTAACTCACTGGTGGACTATAGTTCTAACTCTAACTCACTGGTGGACCGTAGTTCTAACTCACTGGTGGACTATAGTTCTACCTCTCACTGGTGGACTATAGTTCTAACTCACTGGTGGAATATAGTTCTACCTCTAACTCACTGGTGGACTATAGTTCTACCTCACTGGTGGACTATAGTTCTAACTTACTGGTGGACTTCAGTTCTAACTCACTGGTGGACTATAGTTCTAACTCTAACTCACTGGTGGACCGTAGTTCTAACTCACTGGTGGACTATAGTTCTAACTCACTGGTGGACTATAGTTCTAATTCACAGATGGACTATAGTTCTAATTCACAGATGGACTATAGTTCTAACTCACTGGTGGACCATAGTTCTAACTCACTGGTGGACCATAGTTCTAACTCACTGGTGGACCATAGTTCTAACTCACTGGTGGACCATAGTTCTAACGCACTGGTGGACCATGGTTCTAACGCACTGGTGGACCATGGTTCTAACTCACTGGTGGAGTATGGTTCTAACTCACTGCTGGACTATGGTTCTACCTTTAACTTACAGGTGGGCTAAAGTTCTAACTCACAGGGGACGTGTGTGACCTCAGCAGAGAGGACTTTGCTTACACCCAGAGTCCAGTGGTCTGGTTATGCTGCATGATGAGAGGGGACAGGCTCTTTATTATGGCCATGGACTACTTTTACAACCTAAATACAGGGTAAGACTCTGCTAGCTTATCGTTCTAACGCACAAGGAAGCTATTAGCAGATTTTTATTCTAGAGTTCAGTTGGACTTTAAGCACAATGTGCAATTCATAGATAGATGCTTGAAAGAAGCCTGTCAGTACATCACTTAGCCTTGTACTTATTTGGCTCTGGCATATCCATTTTCCCTGATTCCCACAATGCACTTCTGGCACCTCAGCTGAACTGCAGCTGCAGTGGGCTGTGGGATGTTTAAATGCCTGAGATGTAGTTTGCAAGCTGGCTTGGGTGCTCCCAGGAACACTTAGAAACAGATTTACTACCTAGCAGTACTATTTATTGCACCTTGCGGTTCCCTCTAACACACAGTCATCCCAGTTCATGCTTATGTGGTCTAATGACAGATTCTCTTTAATGCCCGTACCGTACCATAGGACTTAGTGTCTTGCAAGCCCTTTAGGCTCTGCTATTCAGTATACTTCTTTTATTGTTCACTGAACCCCGAGATTTGTAGTGCTGGAGTTCAGTTCACTTCATTTCAGCCAAAATACAGCTACTGGGGCTGTGTCTGTGCATTCAAAGAGAACCTGTTGCAGGGTAGGGCAATGCTTTTATTAGCTGTTATGTTGTGTTGTCTTGCATCCCCGCGCCAAAATGATTGACAGCTCAGCCTCCCAAAACACAGTAGCGATCCTACACGGCTCCCATTTAATATGCTGGCTGTGCCTCAAGACCTGGAGGATTTTCAAGTCTACAGCTTCCTGGTGGCCAATAATTCACCCAAGGTTAAAAAGCTGTCAGTCGACACTTTACCTAATAGAGGATAGATTTTTTTTTCTTCTTCTCTGAGCCATTAAAGTATCATAGCATTATCCTGGAACAGCTAGAATAGGGTGTCCTTGACCGGTTTCATGTTTTTATCTGGAAGCGCTCGTTGGTTCCGTCCAGAGAGAATGGTAGGCTTTATCATTTTTCAGGGAAAAAAATTATTGCTAAAGGCAACCAGTCAGATGTTTTACTTTAATTCTCCCATAAGAGAAATTAGTGGATTTGTTTGCTGTGGGCACCCAGAACTGCTTTTGGAAAATAAGGCCTTGGGTTATGGCAATGAAGTTTGGATTGTAAAAGGAAAGTTCTAGACAAATCCATCCAGCATCAGACCCTTGCTGCCACAGTTTCAGAATGTGCAGCTGGTGTTGTAACTGTATATAAATTTGCACAAAGAGAAGGCCAGCACTCACAAAATGAACCTCAAAAATTTACAAGGTTGTAATGCAAAAGTTGAAAAAATGGAAGCAAGCAAATTACAGGCCGTGATGGACCCCTTCCTCAAGGTGATGAGCAAACATCTAAAGAAAGGGGTTCATCGTGATCTGAAACTTTGATGTATTATGTTTGCTTCTATTTTTGTAACTTTTTCATTGTGATCTCATAAAGATGTTTGAGGTTTATTTTTGTAAATGTTGGCATTCTCTTCATACATGGCTTATAAAATGGATACTGTTATTCAAGAAAGATAAAATTAAAATGTGCAAGGATCACTTTATCATATCCGCCTGTCTATTTTAAGAGAAATCTGTAGGAAATGGTTAGTTAACCCTGTGGATCCAAATTTGATAGCTTACAATGCTTCTCAACTACCCTGGCTGGATTGGATGACCATCTCACGTCTATGGGAGGTTCCAAGCTGTGCCGTCCGGCTGTTACTTGGGGTAAGCGATAGGGCAAAAACTTGACTTGTTTGCTCCTAATAGGCAGCATCTGCCAGCCCTGTATATCTCCTCCTCCTCCCACCTTCATTGACATGAACAGAAATGTTCAGCCATGCTGACCATTCATGTTCATGGGCCTACTACCTAATCCTGTTGACTGAGGAAGTCTGGAGGCTCTATAGCCCTGCACATCTCTTCCTCCTCCCATCTTCGTCAACACGAAAAGAAACATTTAGCCATGCTGCCCATTCATGTTCTTGGACCCTACCACCTAATCCTTGTGACCAAGGAAGTCTAAAGGTGGTCTAGCCCTGCTCATCTCCTCCTCCTCCCATTCTAGTCAGCATGAACAGAAATGTTCATTCATGCTGACCATTCATGTTCATGGACCCTACCACCTAATCCTTGTGACCAGGGACATGTAGAGGTGGTCTAGCCCTTCTCATCTCATCCACCTCCCATTCTCTTCGACATAAACAGAAATGTTCAGCCATTCTGACCATTCATGTTCATGGGCCTACCACCCAATTCTGGAGAATGAGGAAGTCTAGAGGTGGTCTAACCCTGCTCATCTCTTCCTCCTCCCATTCTCATCAACATGAACAGAAATGTTTTGCCATTCTGACCACTCATGTTCATGGGCATACCACCCAATACTAGTGACATAGGAAGTCTAGAGGTGGTCTAGCCCTGCTCATCTCCTCCTCCTGCCATTCTTGTCAATATGAACAGAAATGTTCATTCATGCTGACCGTTCATGTTCATGGACCTACCACCTAATCCTGGTGACCAGGAAAGTCTAGAGATTGTATAGCCCTGCTCATCTCATCCTCCTTCCGTTCTCTTTGACATGAACAGAAATGTTCAGCCATGCTGACCATTCATGTTATTGGGCCTTCCTGGAGAATGAGGAAGTCTGGAGGTGGTCTAGCCCTGCTCATCTCTTCCTCCTCCCATTCTCGTCAACATGAACAGAAACATTTAGTAATGATGACCATTCATGTTCATGGGCCTACCACCCAATACTGGTGACTTAGGAAGTCTAGAGGTGGTCTAGCCCTGCTCATCTCTTTCTCCTCTTCCCATTCTTGTCAACATGAAGAGAAATGTTCAGCCATGCTGACCGTTCATGTTCATGGGCCTACCACGCAACACTGGTGACTGAGGAAGTCTAGAGATGCTCCGGCTCTACCCATCTCTTCCTCCTCCCATCCTTGTCAACATGAACAAAAACGTTTAGCCATGCTGACCATTTATGTTCATGGGCCTACCACCCAGTCCTGGTGCCTGTGGAAATCTTGAGGTGGCCTTTGTCAGACCTCACACTCACATACATACAAGAATAGACACAGCATGAGACAGAGGGTCTAGTAAGAACTACATTATGTTTCCTTTAAAACGAAAAAAAAAAAGATGTTACTTATACCTCTGAATGGGAGTACACACACATTACAATTTGTACAATCTGTTTTAGATTTTATTGGGCTGGTTTATACTTAGTAGTTCTTGATAATGTGTTAGACCCGCTTTAGACAAATGACCATAAAACATAAAAACAGACTTTTTAAAAACATGAAAAGTTTAATTTAATAATTATTATATTAATGATGGGGAGCAAAAAAATAGGGGGAACAGCAGATAAATCCAATTTCAAAGCAGGAAAGTAGCACAGCAGAGGCTTTGCTGAAATGAAAAGTAAAAAAAAAAAGTTTCACTGCAAAGATGGTAGAAATTCCCCTGCCATCCACACCAGTCTGTACTGACTGGCACTGAATTTTTAGACCCGAAGACTTCGATAAATGTCAGTTTTCTGCTCCCCCTCTGCTCTCAACGGCTTGATCTGCCAACCCAGCACTGTGTCCTGTATTAACATAGGGGCCTGCGGGAGGCACCAGAGGGGGCAGTGGTTGGTTCTGGAATCTGACACTCCTGGAAGAGTCGGTTTCTGATCAGATGGATGCTGCTTTTCAGTAGAGCTCAGATCTGCAGTGTGGATGGCAAGATATTGGCAAGGTCATTATTTACAATCTTCTTCGAAGGGAAGCATTTTTTGGAGCTTTCATTTTAGCAGGAGTTGCTTGAAAATAGAAGTTATCCTGAAGTTTCATCGCATCTCTATCACAAATTCCAAGATTCGAGGGTTTATTTCTCATCTAATGATAGGGGTCGGAGCCCTGCACATCACTCCTTTAGGGCTCATTGACACTTGCTTTGGTCTCTGAGCCCTGATTCACATATATGCTGTGCGGGAAACAGCAAATCCTGAGCGTTTCCCACACTGCATTGAAATCACACTTCATGCGATCTGCCACCGGTGTCGATGTTAAATTACCGACAGCCAAAAAAAGGTTGCAAAATGCAGTGCGATGGCAAAAATTGGATCACATGGGTGTGAACACCCATGCTATCTGATTCCGGTGTGACAAAAAAAAAAGAAAAGATGCCTGCATCTATTTTGTGTGAGTGTTTTGTGATTTGAGCCCATACAAAATGAATAGGCTCAAATCACACTGCAAAGAATCGCATGCAATTTCTTGCACTGCTATAGTGTGAACCCAGGCTGAAGAGGGATCCATGTTCTGATCATTCTTTACCCTAGGATCACATCTATGCGGCTGTGCGGGCTGCGTTTTGCTCGGGCACAAGAGCCCATTCATTTGAATGGACTCCCGTGCCCGTGACACTCAGGGAAAGAAGTCCCTGCACTTCTTTGGAAAACGCAGCCCACACAGGAACCTCGGTCCCCAGTACGGTTGCATTTCCCAGTGCGGGCGGCGTGCCATTAGATCTAATAGCACCCGCCCACAGGTCCACAATTCTCTGTGCAGGTGGTGCCGCTACGGATCCATACGAAAATCCGTACAACCACCCGCATAGATGTGAACGGGGGGTTAGAGAGCATTGGACAGGCATTGAGAAAGCTTTGTAACACTTTTTAATGCCTACTGTAACCCCTTGTACACGTTCTTGTAGAGCGGTGCTTGCCCAAAAGCAACTGGGGTACATTTCCTGGCACGGCATGTGTACACCCCCGGCCCCCTGCAGTGGGTAGTCATTGGGGTCAGTAAAAGCGGTTAGTGCCAGTTCACACTGATGCGGTGCAGGATTCGCAGTGAATTCTGTATATTGCCCACAAAAGTTGCATCCACCTTTCCTGTGGGTGTGGTGCTACATGCGGTGTGATTTCAGCCGTACAGAGTGAACGCACAACAAAGAATGGCATGTGATTTGAACAGGAATGCGGCGCGATTCTTGCCTGAATCACATGTGGTTTCCTGCACCACAATATTGTGAACCGGGACTTAGTGCGAGCGAGCCCTTATGTCCTTGAGCCAACTGTCCTTTCAGTACCGTTCGTTTACAGCGCAGATAAAGCCTGACATAATGGAGCCATTTATTCCATGCTGCATACAGCTGTTGGCCATCATCCTTGCATGGCTTCCATTGAATAGGCCTTGGGGTGCTACGGGAAAGTAAAACCACACAGATTATGGTAAGCAGGATGAAAGGAGCCCTTCACTTCCTTTTAGCCCACCTTACCATAACCTGTCTGGTTATTCCCTCATAGACCACGAAAAGAACATTTAATGGAACTCAATGCCAATATTTATGTGGCGGGAGAGGCCCCAAAAAAGCAAAAGCAGATGTAAGCACCAACACAGTGGAGTGATTAGCATTGGAGCCTTGCTTTGCCACAGTCCCGGGCTCAATTCCCAGCAGGGGATATACTGCCTTCCCGGAATATGTATGTTCTCTGTTGGGGTTCAGAGGCTAGAACTGATTTGAAAAAATCAATTTTATTCTCTTTGTAATATGTCAGTGCTATATACAAAAAATATGTTTTTAGAAGCTTTTTCTTTCTTGCATTTACAAATAAAAGATGAAAAACTAGTTATGAAAGGAGGGTAAAGAAGCTCATGTACATGTAGCCTGACCCCGTATTCTAAAATAGATCATTTGATACAAACACAAAAAAAAAAAGAAGCCTCTGTGATCCTTCAGGATCCATCACCTGCACTCCTGATGATCATTTGGGCACCTTCCCATAGGTGACCTTGGAAGAGTTAATGGCAGAGAGAATTTAGGATGTATTATTGATGGATCATGGCTAGTGAAGCCTGGCTTTGCTCTCTCTCCTCCTCTTTGGCTCTCTTGAGGATAGCAAGCAAAGAGCATAACTGAACTGTCTCTCCCTGACCCCTGTCGTTGGCATTTCAGAGCTCCTTGCTTGCTATTCCTGGCACAAACAGGCAGCCGCACACTCATCCAACGCACACACAAGCAGCGCACACGAGAGAGAGAGCGAAAGAAAGGGGGGCAAACCACCTACTCCCCAAACAAAGGCTGCCGTGCCAGCAAGCATCTCGGCACATCTCGAACCCCCCGACCTGATGTCTCAATAGGCACTGTCAATGAACCCCCCCACCACGCGCACACCTCCCCTCTCTTCCCTGCTAATGCTGTCTGCTCTCACACCCCTCCTTCTTCTGCCTCTACATTTTCAGGCTGGATGCTACAGCGGACGGTCCTAATTACCTCTCATCCCCAGTGGTTTGTGAATAATCACCGCTGAGAAGGCTTTGAAGGCTTGCTGAGGAGGATGAAAAATACGAATGGTGCCATTTTTCACATCTTCGCCTCCTAAGGACGTACCCTGGTCACCGTGCCCTAAGAGAGAAGCGGACAAAGCCAACGACCCAGGTACCCTATTGCTATATTGTCCTGGGAGGGAAAGGTGCGGGGTTCTTGTTCCATGTCCATATTTAATAGGGCATCTCAAAGAGACATTGACGATGTGTAGTAGCCCACAGCCATCGGTCACTGGTTTAGGGGCAACTGGGACGAGGAAAAGTGATCGATTATTGGCTGCTGTAGGTCACTGCACTTTGCTTTTTGTCTTTTTAAGAAAGGGGCTTAAGAAAGTGTATGGTGTGATCAGTATGTTGTGTTGGGGACAGCTCTAGTAGATGTGGATCCAAGTTATCCATGGCCAAGTAGTCCGTTTTATAGGTGCCTTTTTTATTTTACCCCCAACTGTGGTGATGCATGTACAAGGACAGGACCCAAGGATGGCACCCACACTATGATGGCAATCAGAGGTCTGAGGTCTCTATCTCATTGGGGTCAGACAGTGTGCAAAATTCCTAGATAGAGAGTACATTGTTAACAAATGCAGATATTATGAAATTGAGCAGCCTACCTATATTATCATGCATAGAGTTTTTTTTAGATAGTAAGCTCTTCTGTCTTTTTCCATTATGCATATATCGGATATTAATAAGTCAAAGGAGCCTCCTGCAAATGGGATTAATGTACAAAATATACAACTAATTAGAATGTATCTATTCCGTGAATAAAAGCGTAGTAATTAGTCATTTTCTCTTTAAATATATAAGGCACCCCTTCCCCTTGAAACCGAAGCCCTACCATTGACCAGGTATGTGAACGCTAGGGCTAAGCGTGGAGCACAGTAACTCATAGCAACACGACCATAGTCCTCTGTCTTGTTGCAGGTTGCTGTGGGTTACAGCACTGCTCAGATTCTGATTGGTCTTTGCAGTGCCTCGTTGCCTAAGCCTGTTAATCTCTTGGTCCATCGATAACTGGTTGTGCATTGTTATTGATGTAGGGCTGGCGAGAGATCATTAAGGTAGATTGGCGATTAACAGCTGCGGATGTGGGCAGTTGCTTGGAAATCTTTGTGCGGAGATTAGTTGGGTATCAAGCTGTCTTGTTCTGTATGGTCGGCTGTTTTTTTTTTTTTTTGTTTTTTTGAGGGAAGGTGTCAGAAATGAGTGACAGGAGGAAAGAACCTTGCAGGTGAGATTGTGTTGCCACAGAAACATGCTGTAATTCGCACATCCGAGAGATCCTTGAAACGTTCTTCAATGTCCACTGCTGAGTTTTCCTCCACATCTGGTACTTGTATGAACTCTCCTTAGGGAGAGGGGGTACACCTCTGCAGGTACCTGGACCTAGATGTGTTGGGCTTAATAGATTCTTTGGGGGTATATTTAGGGGCCCGTTAACCCAAATCCAATACATCAGTTTTGGGTAGATCTCAAGGGGTTGAGTTGATCAGCCATTATCTCTTGGGGCTCCGTTGGTGGAGTCTCTGCACCTGTGTTGTCAGGTCCAACCACCCGTTGTTGATTTACCAATGGAGTCAAACTCCCTGTGCAAGACGTCTTGGCAGAATGGGGCAGAACTGTGATCTCTGGTGGGGAGATCTCACCACTCTAATCCCTAAAAGATATAAGAAGCCTGCTTGTGATTCAGCCTAGCAGCATTCACCCAAAACTGACATATCAGCATTGGACGGGCTGCCCTTTCATCTACTGAGAGGAAAAATCATCACTAACGTTACATGAAAGCAGGTTATGATGTTCCGCTTTTTCTTTCCATGGTTCTGAGCTGCTGAGTATTTGTACTGAAGGTTATAAATAAGTTTCTGTTTAAAAAAAAAAAAAATGTGCACGGTTTCTCATAGAAGAATTACACATGCCTTCTTATCTAGGTTTACTTGGCTCCAGGAAGATTTTGGACTACCCAAATCTGACCATTGTCAAAGTGTCAGTTACCTGACCTCATGGTGATAGAACATTCTGCCTTCCAGACCACCATTGTGTATCAGAGGTTTTAAAGAAAAAAAAAGGAGCTCTGTAATTTTCATTCAACCATAGGGCTCTGTTATTTAATACTGCTATGTACACTCAGAAGCTGGGAGACAATGTGTTTCTAATGATGATCCAGTATTTCTTAGGCAAGCCATACATTTATTAGATTTTTTTTTTGTCCTTCTGAAAGAAAATTGCTTGATTCCCCCATCAACAACAAACGTCTCCTGCTAGCTCCAGCGCCATTGCATTCTACTGCTGGGGATGGGGGGCTCAGGGAGCTTTCCCAGCCGGAAAAATACAATGATTACTGTGGGCAGTAATTGAATGCCAAAAATACAACAGGCTGGTTGTACCCATCGATGGATCGAATTTGGTACAATAAGCCTGCCCAGAGACGGATCAAATCTGGGCTGATCCCTGCTAAACTGGCCCTGATTTGGTCCATCGATGGCCGGCTTTTGACTTTTTTGCAGTCATGGCACCCTTTAAAAGTATGGAAAATCTCAAGGCACCCCAGTCTAGAATGTGAAAAAACTTAGATGCTACTTAAAGTGGTTGGAAACCTCAGACATTAAATATGAACAAAGCGCATCCCTCTATAGTATGTACGTGTCTCAGTGCAGAGCACTATGGGGAGGATTTACTAAAACTGGAGCACTCAGAATCTGGTGCAGCTGTGCATGGTAGCCAATCAGCTTCTAAGTTCAGCTTGTTCAATTAAGCTTTGGCAATTAAACCTGGAAGCTGATTGGTTTGTATGCAGAGTTGCACCAGACTTTGCTCCATGCAGCTTTAGTAAATAACCCCCTAAGTGTCATTCAGTCTGCTGCCTTGTTCCTCTACTATATGCATCACTTCTGATGAGTTTTCCTGACGCCAAGAGAAAAATGGTGGTGGGGAGGGCACAGCCTGTGATTGAGAGCCTCAGCTCTGTTACTGTGTGCTGTGTGAAGGTGAGTGTGTCCCATCCCTCCAATCAGCTCTCAGAGCTCTCCTCACTGATGTAACTTCAGCTCCCCGCCCCCTGCTTTTCAGAGCTGAGAGATCCTATGAATATTCTGCACTTTAATTGGATGTAGGGGAAAGACTGCTGCAGATAAACAGGTACAAGGTATGTAGGAGGATTTGTTTCTTCTCTGTGTATCACCTGAGGCCAGTCACTTCACTGGGTATATGTAAGAGTTTACAACCACTTTAATAATAGGAAACCTGAGCCTGGGGTGGTGCCTACAACCATCATGATGAATTTAATCATCACATCAGAAGTCTCCCTCACACCAGAAGTCCCCTCCATCACATCAGAACCCCCCTCCCCCTTCAAGTTAGAGGCCCCCATCATGTCAGAGGCCCTCCTTTTACATCAGAGGTCTCCCATCATATCAAAATCCCCCCTATGCATCAGAGGGCCCCCCATCATCACAGAGAGCCCCCCATCACAGAGTCAGAGGACCCCATAACATCAGAGTCTCCCCAACACATTGGATTCCCCTATCATCACAAAGTCCCCTCTATTGCAGAGTCCTCTCATTCATCTCTGACCCAGGGAAAACTGGATCACCCCAGGGGAATCCATATGGCACCCCAGGGTACCTTTTGTACCCCGATTGAAAAACACTGGCATGACCAGTCAACTCAACTGTCAGGGCAGCAACTTTCAGACCTTGGGAGCCTTTTAGCTTCAGAGTCGACCTCAGATAAAGAAATGCCCGTAGCGAATAGGGAAGAATGGAAATAGCGCAGGGCATACATGACTAGGCCCAGAGTGGTGTAGGGAACGGAAGGGGTTAAATTTAGCTCCAGGGGGTGGGGAATTGATTGGGGAATTACAGGATTGGCAGATGTGGAGTGTAGGAGGGGTCTGTGGCACCTTAGGGTGGGGGTTCTGCGGAAGGGGCGTCAGTGGAGCTGGACGTGTGCAAGGACCAGAGCTTCCCTCCCGCCCTCCCTGTTTGGTTGGGTATAGGGTCTCATCCGGGGGCAGGTGAGCAAGAAAGAGGAAAAAAAAAAAAAAAAAAAGGACACCAGTTGGAGAGGTGGGTTTTTCTGTTGGTTCGTGGGCGGTTGTTGGTCTTTGGAGGTGGTTCTCATCTTGGAAGGAAAAACAATGGTGTGGGATCCCATCCGTGGTATGGGGGGCCCGGTGGATATTCCCAGTTAACCAAGGTTTAACTGGAAGGTGGTGGTGCTGCACTGCGGACGGTATGGTTGTCTCCGAGCTGGTTGGTTGCGGCTGGAGGCCAAGTGTATAGGGTTGCATTTTGGATCATTTGTGGGTGCCTTTGAAGACCAACAACAATTCTTTGGTTTCCGTTAAGGAACGGTTGATGTATGTTAAAATGTGAAGTTGTTAATAAAAGGCCATTTACTCCAAATGGTGTCATGTTTTGTGTAAAGTTTATTTGGTTAAGGGGGTGTGGAGTGGTATGGATAGGTAATGGTGGAAGTAGGAGTGGACAAGCCTATCTATGGTGCATTAGTCATGTAAGTAAATCTAATATTTAGAAAAAAAAAATAGTAAGTAAACCTGCCCAATTGTGATGGTTTAGGAATGCATATTCATATTCTGGTAGAAGTCCAATTGTGATTTGTTCTTTTTAAGATGTTTTTGAATGTGCGAGAGGCTTTGTTATTGAATGAAACTGCAGTATGTGTATTGAATGGTTTGCTGTTGGATGGATTTCTTTGCAGCTGTAGGCGTGAAAATTTTTCGGAACAATTCTATTTTTTATTTCAAAGGCATATCCTAAACCAGAAAGACACAGAAGAATCCCATAGTTTTTACTGTGTGTTTTTGTTCCTCTTGGAGCTCTCCTTTTAATTGGTTTGATGGTCGTCTACTATGTACGCAGCTTCCTCAAAGATACAAGGGCTTAAAGGGCAGCACCGAATAAAGGAGAATGGATGCCATTGCTCACCTTGGCAACCGGAATGGATCCAAAGTCCATTAGAATGAAAGCATATTGCAATGTGATTTAATCTGGTGCAACAGAGACGCTAAGAGCAAATTTACTGATGCATGCGATACGGCCAAACAGGGAGTCACGTGACACCCCGCCGGAGAGCACAGGGAAAATGATGTCATGCGCCGATGACACGTTAAGTGGCTCCTTTATCATAACCGTGCAAGCCCTGTCAGAGAGGGAGATTTAGGCAGCTGCAGTTTGTTTTAACGGTGTCATTGAAGGCATAGTACAGTACAGCTCTACAAGGATTGTTCCCTTTGGAGAGTGATTAGAGCGGGGCCAGTGCAGAATTGTCTAGTCAGTCAATCCAAAACGTAAGCCAGTGGACAATTATAAGAGTCCTTCATACCAAAATTGGTCTGGTACTTTAGTCCTTGCAAGATGCTGCACGTGAAGGCACTTCATTTTATGTTTAGATTTACACAAATTTTATACCAATTTTTACACACAATTTTTTAAATAATTTTACTATATAACAGATTATAGAATATACGGATACTATTTCAATGTTTCCAAGACATAATTTTGTATATATCTATATATAAGAAGGGGTTTGGCACAGAGGGCTTATGTTTATTGCTCATTCAGTAGTAGAGACAACAGCCAAGAAAGCCATCCAATTTTCCAGGCTTTTTATAGGTGACCATGGTATAATTGAAGGGGCTTTCTCCTTCTGGGGTGGTATACCTTGTACTTAAAGCGGAGTTCCACTCACTGTGTGAAAAAATAAGTCAGCAGCTACAAAAACTGTAGCTCCTGACTTTTAAAAAACAGCCAGTCACCTGTCCTACGATCCCGCGTTGCCCCCCGCCGCAGCCCGTTTCACCGGACGTCCTGTATTCCAGGCACCGCCATCTTCAGTGTGGGCACCCGGCTGTGACAGCTTGCGGCTTCACAGCCAGGTGCCCACTGCGCATGCAGCTTCCTGAATGGCCCCGTAGTCTTCTGGAACCTGTCACGTGTCCCACAAGACTTCGGGGAGGGAGAGTAGGAGGACAACTTCCGCTTACGATCGCCTGGGATCGGGTACCTGTCAAATTCGGGTACCCGCCCCCCCCCCCCGTCCCCCCCCCCGCTCCCCAAAGGTGCCAATCCTTAATGGGGAGCAGGGGACCAATCTTTAAAGCGGAACGTCCCCTTTTGGGTGGAACTCCACTTTAAAGTGGTTGTAAACCTCAGACTTAAAATATGAACAAAGAATATCCCTCTATAGCATGCTCTTGTCTCAATCCAGAGCACTAACTGGTATTTCTGACTATTGCTTTGTTCCTTTGTTATCAGCATGAGTCATTTCTGCCAAGTTTTCTTGACACCAAGAGAAAAATGGTGACAGAGGAGTGATCTCCAGCAGAGTAACAGCCTCCGCTCTGTTCCTGTGTGCTGTGTGGAGGGGGGGGGGTGTTTCTTCCCTACAATCAGCTTTTAAAACTCTCCTTACTGAGCTCTCCGCACCCTTTTATCTGAACTCTCAGGCAAGCTTTATAAATTCTACACTTTGAATGTTACATAGTTACATAGTTAGTCTGGCTGCAAAAAAGACAAAAGTCCATCCAGTTCAACCATTAAAAAAAAAAAAAAGTTATAACTGTATACCCGCAGTTGATCCAGAGGAAGGCAAAAAAACCCAGCAAAGCATGATCCAATTTGCTCCTGCAGGGAAAAAAATTCCTGGATGTAGAGAAGAGAAGACTGCAGATAAACAGGTACAATCTATGTAGGAGGATTTGTTTCATCTCTGTGCATCACCTGAGACTAATCATTTTGCTGGGTATACAATCACTTTAACATCACTGATTTTATCTCTGATCTCATAGGGGTTCTTCCACTTTGCCAGAAATGTACCATCTAAAGTAGACACCCAAAGTCCCCTGGTAAAAGGTTCCATTCTTAGCTGAGCTCTGTCCTGCACCCCTTGAACTTGCTGCGTATGTTCACAAACTTTGGGCATGGCTGCTGCTTTCTTATCCTGCATTTGAGCAATGTGTTGGATCGCACTTTTCTGAAGTGTGGCCACTTTCTTCTGTACTTCCCAAATATATCCAGGAGCAGGGGCGGACTGACCATTTGGAAACTCGGGCACTGCCCGAGGGCCTGGGGTCAGTAGGGGGCCCCATGAGATGCCCCTGGTACCTTTTTCATAGGCTTTTTTGAGTTTGGGCAAGGACACAGGGGCCCCATGATCCCCTATTGCCCGGGGGCCCCATGAGCTGTCAGTCCGCCCCTGTCCAGGAGTCTCCAGGGACATCCTCCATACAAAAGTACAAACAGGGAAAGCCTTAATGATTGGGACACATCATTTACTGAAAACATTAAATATGGTAACACGAAGTCCCAGTCCTTTCCATCCTTATTAACAATTTATTTTCGCATACCATACTGAAGTGTGTAGGTGGGTAGTTTTTAACAACCAGCAGCTTCTTGTTTGTCTTTGCCATGTATGCTGTTCCTTGGACTGTCAAAATTTCCTGTTATGAGAAGCCATGTAGGACAGCTCTTTAGTTGTGTTTTTGAGAAGAATTGCTTCTAGATACTGGGTGGCATAGTCAAGGACTACAAGTATGTGTTGGTGTCCCATGGCAGACTTTGCTAATGGTGGAATTCAAAGCTACCCTCTTAAGAGGCATTACAATTATAGACAAGGGTACCAGCGGACTTTAAAAATGTGGTTGGAGTTCAATAATTCGACAATCAGGGCATGATTTAAAATACTTCTCAACTGCTTTGTAAATACTGGGCCAAATAAAATGCTACTCAATCTTCTTTTGTTTTTTCTATCCCTAAATGACCACCCAACTCGTAAGAATGGGCCAGATAGGGGGTGTCAACATCCCCATCAAGTTCAGGCAGCATAATTTACTTCCAACACTGCCTGGTTATGGCTTCTTATTTCAATTTAGGATGCTCCATGGCATGCTTAGGTTGTCTCAAGCCAAAGTAGGCCTGTTAGGAGCTCCCCTGTTAAAAAAGGTGCTAGCACATTAGCCCACTGCTCCTCTGGTAACGTCTCATGTTCAATGACTATTTCAAGGATACCAAAAAAGCACTCTGCACCAGCTGTCTAATGGCCTGTGTCTGCTATTGCAAAGACAGGTTCACTTGCTGTTGCCCTTCTAAGGGGGTCTGGTGGGCTTTAGTAAGCTATTGCATCTGCTAGGTGGTTAAGAGGTTTGACTCTTCGTGTTTAACTTTTAACAATATGAGCTCATTTCCTGTCTTTTTATGGTGCTGCCCGCATTCTCCACCAGTTTTTAAGGGGGACAGGCTCAATTGGTATACTTGGCACAAGGCTGGGAAATTCAGGAATAGCCCAAGCAAAATGTTTGTTTTCTGTTCATCAGTCATAAACCCTGAAGCCGTTCACCATTTGTATGCAATAATCCTAGGTATACAGTATATGTATATTGTGAACTGACTCTGTAATTATATTGTTTTATTGTAGCCCTGACTGTCTCTATGTATGGTTATATTGTAGCCCTGACTGTCTCTATGTATGGTTCCATTGTAACCCTGGCTATCTCTATGTATGGTTCCATTGTAGCCCTGACTGTCCCTATGTATGATTCCATTGCAGCCCTGACAGTCTCTATATATGGTTATATTGTAGCCCTGACTGTCTCTATGTATGGTTCCATTGTAGCCCTGACTGTCCCTATGTATGATTCCATTGCAGCCCTGACAGTCTCTATATATGGTTATATTGTAGCCCTGACTGTCTCTATGTATAATTCCATTGTAGCCCTGACTGTCTCTATGTAAGGTTCAATTGTAGACTTGACTGTCTCTATGTATGGTTCCATTGCAGCCCTGACTGTCTCTATGTATGGTTCCATTGTAGCCCTGACTGTCCCTATGTATGATTCCATTGTAGCCCTGACTGTCTCTATGTCTGGTTCCATTGTAGCCCTGACTGTCTCTATGTATGGTTCCATTGTAGCCCTGACTGTCTCTATGTATGGTTCCATTATAGCCCTGACTGTCTCTATGTATGGTTCCATTGCAGCCCTGACTGTCTCTATGTATGGTTCCATTGCAGCCCTGATGGTCTCTATGTATGGTTCCATTGTAGCCCTGACGGTCTCTATGTATGGTTCCATTGCAGCCCTGACTGTCTCTATATATGGTTCCATTGCAGCCCTGACTGTCTCTAAGTATGGTTCCATTGTAGCCCTGACTGTCTCTATGTATGGTTCCATTGTAGCCCTGACTGTCTCTATGTATGGCTCCTTTGTAGCCCTGACTGTCTCTATGTATGGTTCCATTGTAACCCTGACTGTCTCTATGTATGGTTATATTGCAGCCCTGACTGTCTCTATACATGGTTCCATTGCAGCCCTGACTGTCTCTAAGTATGGTTCCATTGCAGCCCTGACTGTCTCTAAGTATGGTTCCATTGTAGCCCTAACTGTCTCTATGTATGTTTCCATTGTAGCCCTGACTGTCTCTATGTATGGTTCCATTGCAGCCCTGACTGTCTGTATGTATGGTTCCATTGCAGCCCTGATGGTCTCTATGTATGGTTCCATTATAGCCCTGACTGTCTCTATGTATGGTTCCATTGCAGCCCTGACTGTCTCTATGTATGGTTCCATTGCAGCCCTGATGGTCTCTATGTATGGTTCCATTGTAGCCCTGACGGTCTCTATGTATGGTTCCATTGCAGCCCTGACTGTCTCTATATATGGTTCCATTGCAGCCCTGACTGTCTCTAAGTATGGTTCCATTGTAGCCCTGACTGTCTCTATGTATGATTCCATTGCAGCCCTGACAGTCTCTATATATGGTTATATTGTAGCCCTGACTGTCTCTATGTATGGTTCCATTGTAGCCCTGACTGTCCCTATGTATGATTCCATTGCAGCCCTGACAGTCTCTATATATGGTTATATTGTAGCCCTGACTGTCTCTATGTATAATTCCATTGTAGCCCTGACTGTCTCTATGTAAGGTTCAATTGTAGACTTGACTGTCTCTATGTATGGTTCCATTGCAGCCCTGACTGTCTCTATGTATGGTTCCATTGTAGCCCTGACTGTCCCTATGTATGATTCCATTGTAGCCCTGACTGTCTCTATGTCTGGTTCCATTGTAGCCCTGACTGTCTCTATGTATGGTTCCATTGTAGCCCTGACTGTCTCTATGTATGGTTCCATTATAGCCCTGACTGTCTCTATGTATGGTTCCATTGCAGCCCTGACTGTCTCTATGTATGGTTCCATTGCAGCCCTGATGGTCTCTATGTATGGTTCCATTGTAGCCCTGACGGTCTCTATGTATGGTTCCATTGCAGCCCTGACTGTCTCTATATATGGTTCCATTGCAGCCCTGACTGTCTCTAAGTATGGTTCCATTGTAGCCCTGACTGTCTCTATGTATGGTTCCATTGTAGCCCTGACTGTCTCTATGTATGGCTCCTTTGTAGCCCTGACTGTCTCTATGTATGGTTCCATTGTAACCCTGACTGTCTCTATGTATGGTTATATTGCAGCCCTGACTGTCTCTATACATGGTTCCATTGCAGCCCTGACTGTCTCTAAGTATGGTTCCATTGCAGCCCTGACTGTCTCTAAGTATGGTTCCATTGTAGCCCTAACTGTCTCTATGTATGTTTCCATTGTAGCCCTGACTGTCTCTATGTATGGTTCCATTGCAGCCCTGACTGTCTGTATGTATGGTTCCATTGCAGCCCTGATGGTCTCTATGTATGGTTCCATTATAGCCCTGACTGTCTCTATGTATGGTTCCATTGCAGCCCTGACTGTCTCTATGTATGGTTCCATTGCAGCCCTGATGGTCTCTATGTATGGTTCCATTGTAGCCCTGACGGTCTCTATGTATGGTTCCATTGCAGCCCTGACTGTCTCTATATATGGTTCCATTGCAGCCCTGACTGTCTCTAAGTATGGTTCCATTGTAGCCCTGACTGTCTCTATGTATGGTTCCATTGTAGCCCTGACTGTCTCTATGTATGGTTCCATTGTAACCCTGACTGTCTCTATGTATGGCTATATTGCAGCCCTGACTGTCTCTATATATGGTTCCATTGCAGCCCTGACTGTCTCTAAGTATGGTTCCATTGCAGCCCTGACTGTCTCTAAGTATGGTTCCATTGTAGCCCTGACTGTCTCTATGTATGGTTCGATTGTAGCCCTGACTGTCTCTATGTATGTTTCCATTGTAGCCCTGACTGTCTCTATGTATGGTTCCATTGTAGCCCTGACTGTCTCTATGTATGGTTCCATTGTAGCCCTGACTGTCTCTATGTATGGTTCCATTATAGCCCTGACTGTCTATGTATGGTTCCATTGCAGCCCTGACTGTCTCTAAGTATGGTTCCATTGCAGCCCTGACTGTCTCTAAGTATGGTTCCATTGTAGCCCTGACTGTCTCTATGTATGGTTCGATTGTAGCCCTGACTGTCTCTATGTATGTTTCCATTGTAGCCCTGACTGTCTCTATGTATGGTTCCATTGTAGCCCTGACTGTCTCTATGTATGGTTCCATTGTAGCCCTGACTGTCTCTATGTATGGTTCCATTGCAGCCCTGATGGCCTCTATGTATGGTTCCATTGTAGCCCTGACTGTCTCTATGTATGGTTCCATTGCAGCCCTGACTGTCTCTATGTATGGTTCCATTGTAGCCCTGACTGTCTCTATGTATGGTTCCATTGCAGCCCTGACTGTCTCTATGTATGGTTCCATTGTAGCCCTGACTGTCTCTATGTATGGTTCCATTGCAGCCCTGATGGCCTCTATGTATGGTTCCATTGTAGCCCTGACTGTCTCTATGTATGGTTCCATTGCAGCCCTGACTGTCTCTATGTATGGTTCCATTGTAGCCCTGACTGTCTCTATGTATGGTTCCATTATAGCCCTGACTGTCTATGTATGGTTCCATTGCAGCCCTGATGGCCTCTATGTATGGTTCCATTGTAGCCCTGATGGTCTCTATGTATGGTTCCATTGTAGCCCTGATGGTCTCTATGTATGGTTCCATTGTAGCTCTGATGGTCTCTATGTATGGTTCCATTGTAGCCCTGATGGTCTCTATGTATGGTTCCATTGTAGCCCTGATGAAGGGGACACAGATGCATGAAACACATTGGCTTGTTTTCGTTTAGTAAATTGGTTTACAATTAGCAAGATTATACCTTCTGGATTACCTTTTTAGAAGGAAGGGAGTAGCCCTCCGATTTTTGAGTCGTTTTCACTTCCCCTGGGCTATGTCCAGCCAGCAACTCAGTAGCAGAGATTTTCAATAGCTACAGATCTCTGAAATGTTATTTTATGTCATTTTTTTGTTGGATGCAGAGTTGCTGCCGAAGCTGGTGATTTGTAGCTAGCGCCATTCGCTGCTCATAGTCGTCGTGCTACAAGTCACGGGGATCGCTCTGAACACAAACCTTTCACTGACTGCAATTTAGTCTTTCCTAGCAACAAAAATGCTAATAGGGGAACGAGTCTGTAGCTGCTGCTGCAAATGTGTGACACGGCTCTTAGCAGTCATTTTTTCTCTTGGGGAATTTGGTGGCAGATCTATACTCTATTGATTTTATAGATCTGCTCACTCACTGTGGTAGTTAGGAAAGGGGTCTACTTTTTGGGCTCATCTTTTCCTGCATTATACATGAGTTTGAAATGCCCATCAAACGTGGGGTCAGCAGATTCCTATGTACTTCAGTGGTGTAGTGGGGATAAAAGTTCTGAGGCCTCTGGGCCTTTGAGTCTGATTATGATGTATGGATCAGAGGAGGGATAAACCATGGGGTGAGGGACACAAGCATCCCATACCTGGTAGTGTCCAGTGGCGGACTGACCATTTGGAAACCCGAGCACTGCTCGAGGGCCATGGGTCAGTAGGGGCCCCATGAGATGCCCCTGGTACCTTTTTCATAGGCTTTTTTGAGTTTGGGCAAAGACACAGGGGCCCCATGATCTCCTATTGCCCGGGGGCCCCATGAGTTGTCAGTCCGCCCCTGGTAGTGTCACATGCTGGAGAGAATACAGTCCTGGAGTATATAGGTAGGAGACATAGACCACCAGATACCTGAGTATAACCTGTTCCCTATTGCAGGGAACTTTAATCTGCATAGTTTTAAAACTACACAGGGTGAATTTAATTTATTTATTTCAGGTACTTATATAGCGCCATCAATTTACACAGCACTTTACATATATATTGTACATTCACATCAGTCCCTAACCCTCAAGGAGCATACAGTCTAAGGTCCCTAACCCTCAAGGGGTGTACAATCTAAGGTCCCTAACTCACATTCATACATACACATACTAGGGACAATATAGACAGGAGCCAATTCACCTACCAGCATGTCTTTAGAGTGTGGTAGGAAACCGGAGTACCCGGAGGAAACCCACGCAGACACGGGGAGAACATGCAAACTCCAGGCAGGTGGATTTAATGCTTTCTTTGCCGAACATAGAAAAATATTAAAACCATTGTAAACCCTTACATATACCCACTGACGTCACTGGCCTCTGGTGATACAAAGAGATGAAACAAATCCTCCTACGTAAGTTATACCTGTTTATCTCCTCTATAGCCTCCTAAATCACACATTTTACACAGCATTTCTGAGCTTCCAGAAGGCAGGTGGCGAGATCTGGCATCAAACACCACATAGCATAGAGCAGGGAACTGAGTGTAATCTGAGACCTGAGTGGAAGTAATGGACATACCCTCCTTTACACAGTCTCACAGGGAAACATTCACAGCTAAGGCTGCCAATCATCTGCTGTGTGCTGGAGGGGCCTGGGATTCTGTGTTGGCATAGAGCAGGGGTGGCCAACTTGCGGCTCTCCAGCTGCTGCAGGACTACAAGTTCCATCATGCCTCTGCAAGTCAGTAACTTCCCATCTTTGCAATGCCTCATGGGAAATGTAGTTCCACAACAGCTGGAGAGCCACAGGTTAGCCACCCCTGGTAGATTGTCAGAAGAGACTAATGCAGATAGCAGAGGGAAGAACAGACAGAAATTACAGTAGGTGAATTGGATTGAGGCTGGTGCACAGTATATAGTGATATGCTTGGTTCATTTTTTTATTTTAGAGGTTTACAACCACTTTAACGTGTTGCCGTTTTATAATTGCTTCCCAAGTTTAGGCTATCCCTGTAGATTTGGACTCTTTAACCCAAGCGGTTATGCTACCAACTCAATTTTAAAGGTTAGCTCCAGATAACAGTAGGAAGAGATTCCTCTGTTATGTATACCTGTGGATGTAATTTTTCTGTTCAGCTTGGGTGATAAGCTGAGATTTTGAGTGGGACCATGTGTAGAAACCATGCTAGGCACACCTAAGTGATACGTTCCTTTTGTACAATTCCTGCCCCCTGTGTCAAGGAGATAATGTATACTATAATGTCCGAGGACGTCAGAGGAAGCATGGGGTTTGCTGTATGTTCACGGTTACATTTTAATTCTACAGACAAAAAGAAGGAAAAGGAGAGATGGTTTCTTGAACTATAAAGAGTCTTGTGACCAGGGCTTTTTTTCAGTGGGAATGCAGTTCCGGCACCTCCAGCACCAAATGTATGCAATAGCAAGAGGTTCTGGGGTGTGCTGGAAGGTCTATTGATGTTGGCTGCTGGGGATCTCTTGTCACTGTAGATCTACTTTTACATGGTGGTCTATTGTTGCTGGGGAGGGCTGCTGTTGCTGGTGTGGGATCTATTGTGGGAAGGGATCCACTGTTGAAGAAGGGGTCTGTTGTTGCTGGCTGCTGGGGAGTCCATTGATGCTGACTGCTGGGAGATCTGTTGTTGCTGGTGTGGTATTTTGTTGCCGGGGTCCATAGCTGCTGGGGTTGGGGGGGTCTATTGCTGCTGGCTGCGGGGGATCTATTTTACTGCTTTTCCTGGTATTAAACTCCATACAAATGACTTTCACCACAAAATGATACTTAGTTCTGTATTCTCTATAAGGAGCGGTACTGGGAGGTGGGTAGGGGGTGGTTCAAAGGGACTTTGCTCAGAGGTGGGTAGGGGGGCGGAGTGATTCAGAAGGGGGGAGTTCCCCTTTTTGCTCTTGACATCCCAGATGCACATTTCTTCCTAAAGCTCATCTTCTGAAATAAGTCTTGGATGTCTATAGTTGGGCTGAAGTGGGAAACAAATTAAGAAAAAGTTATTGAAATTTGTGAATTTTTGTAGCTTGGTGCTGCCCCCCTTCTGCCCTAGGTACTGGCTTGCAAGAGCCATTATGGCAAATTCAGCTCCGGCCACAAGCCAAGCGACAACTCCGTTCTGGCCATTTGCCTTTTCTATAAGATATAAGACAGACAGGACGAAAAGAGCTTTGGATGGCATCAATGGGAGGTTCACAAGAAGTCCAAACAGGAGACAGGGTGGTAAGTCTGTAGCTCTATACTCTCCAAGGAGTATTGTTATCCTCTTCATGCCATTCCTTACTACAAAGCACCGCAGGGGTGGGTGGATCACAGGAGGGTGTGGCCAATAAAATCTGTGCATTGGCAACAGCTACTATAGTGATTCTCTGCTTACAAAGGGATTGGACAGGTATGACCTAAGCTGGACCAATGTTAGCTATGCAGAAAAATAAATAAATCTGGAATTCAGCTTGAATTTAGCCCACTGAAAAGAATGAGCTGCCAATGCACCATAACGAATATCCGATGTTTCACAAAATTTGTAGCGCAACATACTAAGGTGTATTGCCATAGTACATTAGGGTGTCATTCAAAATGGATGGCACTGCACTGCATGTAATGTGTGGTGCCCCGCAATGCCGCAACACGCGTGTTAGTGTGATCATTACTGCAATGCAAATATATGAATCCTTCCTATATATATTTTTATTCTTGTTGTTCTTGTACAGCAGGGCTTGAGTGTGAGAAGAAGCAGCATGAAAATCCAAGAAGCAGATAGGAAGAGAGAGCAGAGTAACAGAGAGCTGAGCTCATCGCTGTGCTGCTTCTCCTTTCACTGTCCAGTTACAAGCTTGGGCAGGTTCAAGTGATTCTAAAGGCAGAAGGTTTTTTAACCTTAATGCATCTTTCTGCAGTCGGCTTCCCCCCAGCCATCCTTAATACTTACCTGAGCCTGATCTCGCTCGGTCCAGTGCTGTGCACGAGAGGAGCAGCTTTCTTGGCTCGCTCCCTCCTTATAGGCTCAGACAAAGCAGCGGGAGCCATTGGCTCCTGCTGCTGTCAGTCACAGCCAGTGAGGAGGGATCAGGGGGCAGGGCAAAGCCATGCTTTGTGTGTCTTATAGACACACAGAGCAGGGTTAGGGAGCTAGCAGTCATGAGTGCCCCCATAGCAAGGGGTTTGCCATAGGGGCGTCAGTGCTGTGCACGAGAGGAGCAGCTCTCTTGGCTCGCTCCCTCCCTCCTCATAGGCTCAGACAAAGCAGTGGGAGCCATTGGCTCCTGCTGCTGTCAGTCACAGCCAGTGAGAAGGGTTTAGGGGGCGGGGCCAAGCCATGCTTTGTGTGTCTTATAGACAAACAGAGCAGGGTTAATGAGCTAGCAGTCATGAGTGCCCCCATAGCAAGGGTTTTGCCATAGGGGCGCCAGTGCTGTGCACGAGAGGAGCAGCTCTCTTGGCTCGCTCCCTCCCTCCTCATAGGCTCAGACAAAGCAGTGGGAGCCATTGGCTCCTGCTGCTGTCAGACACAGCCAGTGAGGAGGGATCAGGGGGCAGGGCCAAGCCATGCTTTGTGTGTCTTATAGACACACAGAACAGGGTTAGGGAGCTAGCAGTCATGAGTGCCCCCATAGCAAGGGGTTTGCCATAGGGGCGCCAGTGCTGTGCACGAGAGGAGCAGCTCTCTTGGCTCACTCCTTCCCTCCTCATAGGCTCAGACAAAGCAGCGGGAGCCATTGGCTGCTGCTGCTGTCAGTCACAGCCAGTGAGGAGGGATCAGGGGGCAGGGCCAAGCCATTCTCTGTGTGTCTTATAGACACACAGAACAGGGTTAGGGAGCTAGCAGTCATGAGTGCCCCCATAGCAAGGGGTTTGCCACAGGGGCGCTCAGTAAGGGGGAGGGGCCTGGAGCACCAGCAGGGGACCTGAGAAGAGGAGGATCAGGGCTGCTCTGTGCAAAACCATTACACAGAGCAGGTAATTAAGACTTCTTTTTTTTTTTTAAATAAAAACTGCATTTACAATCACTTTAACCTGTTTGCGCCGGCCATACGCATATGTGCGGGTGGGCCTTAACGCCGTGCACTGCATGCAACATGGTAGCCGGCGGGGATCATGTGACAGCCAATCATAGCGGTCACATGACCCGAAGGCCCACCTCCACCTCCCGGCTTTTAGAACCCTTAAAGGGCCAGGAGGCGGTCAGTGCCAAGGGGTTAAGGACGACCTGGACTCAGAAGAAGTGGGTTAAATTACACTGCCCATCAGACTGAAGACACCTAGCGGCAGCAAAACGGTACTGCAGGTGAAATCTCTACTGTCAGAAGAGCTGGTTTGTTGCTTCATCTTTTTTATTTTTGGCTGACGCTCTGCTTTAACTACTGTCAGTGTGTTTCCCTGCAGAGCATGGTTGACGTTCGTGATGCAGAGCCTCGGAGAGGGGTAGACACAGCCAGGGGTTTTCCCGCTGAACAAATTCTAACAAATTCCCTGCTGCAGTCGTTAAATGCTGCCCTTTCAGATCAACAGCCCTTGTTCTCGCATCCCTTCGACTTCCACAGCCTTTTGCCTATTTTCTCTTTAGCTCCCTCATTTCTGAAGCTGTGGTCCTGGAGTATGGGATCCGTTTTTATTCCTACAGGAGTATACTGTCTGTCCTCGGGTTTCAGCGGATTATCGAGCCCCCCCGAACCATCGGCGTTTATGACTGAGGCTGAGTCATCCTGCTAACCTGAGCCGCGGTTGGGCTTTGGATGTTGTTTTTCTGCGTAGCCGAGAATAGATGAAAGGCGTAAAACCTTCAGCTGTAGATCAGCAGCTTGAATTTGGAATCATTTCCTAAATAGTTACCATTTTTTTTTTGTCCTCCAGCTTGAAGTAGAGCGGGTCTTGTTTACCATTGTGCCAACGACATATAAAAAAAAAAAACGAAGTCCGTGCGATGAAGAGGTTAAATAACCGAGCGCACTTGACGGCCGCGGCGTTGGGTTTTGTATGACAGCCATCTGCAGACGCACAATGCTCTTGATCCTGCGGAGATTAGCGTCTCCGCTGCCCAGTTCTGACACGTGATGGACTCCGAAAATTTCTATAGAATGTCCGGTGTCAGCTGTCCTCATCAACGCCTTGTATTCATAACAACAGAATGGGGGGCGGGGGGGGGGAAGGGGGGTGCTAATATTCCCATTTAGGAATGAAACAGAACCAGCCTGTCCATTTTCTGGGCCGTACATGCTACCATATATTTAATTGGATCTAAACACAAAAACAAAAATGTGATATATTGCAGTCTGTACATATGATGCTTGCATCAGTTTCCTTTTTTTGGGATTCATCCCAGTTTTTTTATTACCTGGTGATCCTGCCAGTAACATATTCCCTGTCCTAGGTTGACAACATTTATTCACTCCACTGCATCTGAGGAAGAGCAGCGTTGTCACCAGGGGCGGACTGACAACTCATGGGGCCCCCGGGCAATAGGGGATCATGGGGCCCCTGTGTCCTTGCCCAAACTCAAAAAAGTCTATGAAAAAGGTACCAGTGGCATCTCATGGGACCCCCTACTGACCCAGGCCCTCAGGCAGTGCCCGAGTTTCGAAATGGTCAGTCCGCCCCTGGTTGTCACCCTAGGCCAGAGGTGTCAAACTGGCGGCCCCTCCAGCTGTTGCCAAACTACAAGTCCCATCATGCCTCTGCCTTTGGGAGTCGTGCTTGTAACTGTCAATCTTGCAATGCCTCATGGGACTTGTAGTTTGGCAACAGCTGGAGGGCCACCAGTTTGACACCTGTGCCCTAGGCTCTTCTGGTTTGGACTACAAACATCTTCCCCCTCTCCTCATCTCCATTACAGATAGCTGGGAAGGCAGATAATTTCTTTTAGATTTCAGTTTAGTGCTCAGGAAGAACATTTTTTACTAGTAGAAAATTTACTTGACCTGAGAAAATAGAAAACTAATGCAGCCACTACATCAAAGGAATAGTAAGCTGCAATATTTATTCTTGTTGCTTAGATAAGGGGTCTCCAAACTTTCTAAAGAAAGGGTCAGTTTACTTACCTTTAGACTTGGGGGGGCGGACTATGGCCAATGGCAGTGGAAAATGCCCCAGAGTCAGTGGGAGTATATGCCCCAGGGTTGGTGGTGAGTGCAACTAAAAACATTTACATAGAGCCTGTGATTATTAGGAGGAGGAATAGTGGTACCAGTGGGAGGAATACAGGCTGTGACTGGAGGGGGCGGGGCCGGCGCAGGGTTAGGTTGGTGAGCGGCATTCCTGCTGCAGATAAGGTCCCTGCCTGGGAACATGACCCTACAAGACTTCTACACATCGCCCACGGCTCCCTCTGGAGGGACCTCTTCAGTGTGTGATGAGAGGGAATGGGGAAAACGCCAGCACTGTACAGCAGGGGGCACTCCAGGGTGATGGGACAGTATGGGAGGGTCCAGCAGGGGGAGCCTCAGGGCAGTACAAGCAGCATCCAGCAGAGGGAGCCCCAGAGCAGGAGCTGAAGTAGAAGGTCCAGCAGCGGGGTGACCCAGGGCAATGTGCAGTACCAGGCCCGTCCAGCAGGGGGAGCCCCAGAGCAGCGGTGCGGGATAGTCAGGGCAGTAGTGGAGGGTCCAGCAGGGTGCGCCCCTGGGGGAGGTCTCACCTGGTTGAGGTCCTCGTCAGACAGGAGGTGGGACTCCCTCGGCTTGAAGCAGTTCTGACATTTGCTCTTGTTGAAGATATTGGCCTGGAACTTCTTGCAGGGGTTCTCCTTCCCCGACATGGCACAGCCGGAGGAGGATGGCGGGGTGGGTGGAAGGAAGGAAGGAAGGGTGCCCCGGGACTGTCCATAATTTTAAAGGGTGCCTTGACTGAAAAAAGGTTGAGAAATGCTGGTCTAGAGAGCTTCCACAGGTATGGAAAATGCATAGCTAGGTTGGTCCAAGCTGGACAAATTCATATGTAAAAATATCCATATCTGGAATTCTTTAACATACCGAAAGACAGCAAATTCAAGAATGTCTTTGTTAGGGTTTACATATCCTTTGATACCTTAATGTCTAAACAAGATTATTTCGGAATGATCTGCATGGCATCCTCTGCAGTCAGGGGCCAATAGCCAAGTGTTAAGGGACCCTCTTATCTCTTCAGTTCTTTCATCTCAACCCTAAAGACATTTGCTGAATGCTTTTAGTTTTCATAGCAGGCTCCTGGACTGTATATACTTTTACATTCATTTTATGGTAATACATTTTTTTTCAAATGCCGTTGCTACCGGCATGAACCAATGGGTAGTCAGACAGCCCTGGACCCCTGCGTTCACGGGCCCTGTAGCAATTGCACAGTCTACTACGATATTGTTACAAAGCTGCCTGCAATCGTTGTGGGAGAATGCTATTTGCTGGCTTGCAGAGCAGGATGGCGCTTGTCTTCCCTCCACAGCTTGGATGGATTAATATTGCCCACGCTTAGTAACCCCATATTACCTGCCATTTTAAAAGGCCACGCTATGCTCTGCTGCTTCCATTGCCCGTTGCAGCGGTATCTTCAGTTGCATGTTCCCCTCATAAGCATTTCTTTCACAGAAAAAAAGCTTTAATCCTGAAATTACAACGGGGTTATGTTATGTGGCCAGTCCGCAAGTAGCGCTTATGGAATTATTGGCCCATTGATATTTGGCTACAAAGGGGTGGAGTTGATTTTTTTTTTTTCATGGGATTCCTTGATTCCCTTTTTAATTTGAACAATCGTGGAGAGCAGCAAGCTTAATACGTCTGTGCGTGTCATTAAAGACCAGTTAGAGGGATCACTTCTAATTTATACCATGACACATTAATGGGCTGGAGGTGCAGACGGTGGCTTAACCATTACTTGCCAAGGCGATAGCGAGGACAAAAAAGAAAAAAAAATGTGTGCCATAAAGGCGTACATTCGGTGCTGATAAAATAATGAAAAAACAGTGCTAATGCATGACATTGAGATGCATGTTATTTAGAAAGACGTGTTTTAAAAAATGCTCCGTGACATAATCTGTTCCAGGTGGATTTTCTGAGCCTATTTCTGTATTTGTTTTACTGTCTCCCAACACTCCTTGCAGCACCAAAGGCACACAAAGGAAGATGAGGGTCAGGGTCTGCGTGAAACTGATGCCTAATGAATAATCTGGAAAGGGTAGGTAGGACTTGATCTAAAATCCCTTAGATCTCACAATGCAACTCGGTACTGTGGGTAGGGAGCGTTCACAAACGTTGGGATCTCTAGAGGGAACTTTGGATGAAATGCAAGGAAAATGATAAAGAAAGCACTAGTAGAGAGACCAAGGGGTTTTTATTTCATCATCAAAATCTGAAAAGGCAAACCAATGCTTTTCAGGGTTGGGCCCCCTTTATCAGGTCTAAAAGAAGCCCTGATAAAGTGAGCCCACTCAGAATACCCAAAACGTGTTGGGTTGTCTTTTTTATTTTTATGAAGAAATATACTAGGATTATCGACTATTGCTTTGGCACTCCTTATTTTCTATACGCATACTGAATATTGACCAGACTCTGTCAATACCATCCCAATGGCCCATCTTACTCTGAATTAAGTACCAGGTAGGTGCTGTGTCAGCCTGTATAGATTGTGCAACTGCTCTCTGCTATGTACAGTTGCATTTGTGGGCTGCATCAGCATTATGGTTGCCCTCAAAGGGACTAGATCCAAAGACATGCTGGTAGGTTAATTGGCTCCTGTCTCAAAAAAAATTGTCCCTAGTATGTGTATGGATGAATGTGAGTTAGGGACCTTAGATTGTACGCCCCTTGAGGGTTAGGGACTGATGTGAATGTACAATATATATGTATGTAAAGCGCTGCGTAAATTGATGGCGCTATATAAGTACCTGAAATAAATAAATAAATAAATAAATAATGTGCACCCCCACCCCCCCTTACGTCAGATGTCAAGAGCCCCCCCGCCATCAGAAGTCCCTCCTTCACATCACAGTGCACCCCCCTTACCTTGTGCTGCTGCCGGGAAGAAGCTGGAGGTGGAGCTGGGAAGCAGAAAGTGCAGGGTCTGGAGAAGGTCCAGAGGAGGGCTGGAGTCAGCTTCCACAGTCTGCTGAATACTGAGACCAGGAGAGGCGGAGATGAGGGGATACTGCGGCTGCACAGAGAGGCACAAGATCTGTAGGAGATCTGTCCTCCTCTCTGCTGACAACTGCTGAGACAAGGTGGGAGCAGAGATGAGGGAGGTGCCGCAGCTTCAGGAGAGGTGCCGCAGCTTCAGGAGAGGTGCAAGGGTCATATGAAATGGTCCAGTGGGTCGGATTTGGCCCATGGGCCCTGTGTTTGACACAGGTGGCATACCTGTTATTTTAATTTCCAGACTATCTTATCACTCCTTATTTAAAATCTACAGTATGTACTAAGGTGTTTTGGGTGTTTCAGGATTGTGGTGTTAAGGGAAGGCATCACATATCATTAATAGACTAGATTGCTTGCGTTCCTTCATAGGTGAAGGTGCTGGGAGTGGGCCTAGGTGAGGGTGCGATGACCCACAACCATTTTATTCAGCAGGGATAGACCTATGTGTAGATCACCAATGGTCACAAGAAAATGGACACCATAAAAATGAAGAATTGGGAAATGGGGATAGGAAAAGTAATTAAATAAGTTGGAGAATGGACCGTGAATGCGTTACAAGAACTTGGGCTGCAAATGTCACCCATTTATAGGCTATTTCCACTCATCCTTAAATGCTAATTCCACTTTCTTAATAGAGGTTTAAAAATTAATTTTAAACCTCTCATATGAATTCTGGATGGTCCTCTGCCATGATCCTTGTCCTACGTGTTTGGCAGAACTTCAAAGGAGGACACAAAGAACAAAAACTCAATGGGGAATCGTTATAATGGGCCTATATGGAGACGTCACCTGTAGGAACCAATCAGATCCTAGCTATTGTTTTTCTGATTACTGAATGAAAGCAAAAGTTTAAATGGCTGCTGTGGGAGACACCAATGTGTTTGACTAGGGTCAACCATGTCTCCTTGCTGTAATTACAGTTGCCAGGTCTTTGAAATGTCATACTGTGTGTAATCTCATGTGACAGTGAAGATCCACATAGAAACCTTCACTGCCCTGTTCCTAAAGATTGGTTGTTTCAGGTAAAGAAATCTCATCTATAAATGCTTATTAAAGTAGAACTCAAGGCAGACAGCTAAGTACCCGTTTGATAAAAATAATTGGTAATCTGTTAAGCCAATCTATTGATTCCAGGGGTGTATTTAACATAAGGCCTACAAGGCACTTGCCTAGGGCGGCATTTTTCAGGGGGGCAGCACCTCCCCTCAGAAGAAGGAATGAAAGAAGGGACACGCGTGCCACGAGAACCAGGTGGGATCCAAGAGAGGCTGTGTGCTGCTTGATTGTGTATGTAGAGCCTGACTCCTGTTCCCATGGATGTCCGGAGCTTTGAAGATGAGTGTCTTTCTCTCTATCGCCGGGGGGGGGAGTAGTGGAAGGCTTTCCCGAGTGGGGGGCAGGGGTGTTTTTGGTCAGTTTCAGACTCTCTCCGCAGGAGGGGGAAGGAGGGGTGGTGTTGGTCGGTGTCTGTTGGGGCAGACGATTTTTGTGTTGCCTAGGGCAGCACAAAACTTAAATACACCACTGATTGACTCAAGGCAACTTACCTTGTGGTAATGGCAGTGCTTTGACAACTGCACTATTGGAATCTTTTGATGACTTGTGAGTTCCTTTTAGAAGAGATGTCCGTTAAACTGAACCTGTGACTAGGCATTCAATAATTTACATATTAACAAACAGTAAATGAGCTTTAAAACAAACCCTCATTGACCCCTGTAGCTGCAGGCACTGTGGAGCAATTCATCTTTAAAATTCGCAGTGTGAACACCAAAGTGGTTCAAGTTGTTCTGTGGGCCTGGTTCACACTAGTGCAACTTCTGATGCGACTTGAGTCTCAGAAAATCACAAGAAATGGGAAATCTCATTGTTTTCAAAGGTGCCTTCTCTAATCAAAGCGATTCAGAATGGTGTGATGTTGGCAAAGGCTCCTGCACTACGTTGGTGTGATTTAGAGTACGACTTGGCCCCATAGAATAAGCAAAGTCGCACTACATAATTGCTCTGTAAATCACATCAAAGTCGCATCGCAGTAGAGTGAACCGGGCCTTAAACCGCTCAGTTCCTCCAGCTGCTGTCCCCTATCAGAGCTCCTAGTCTGGGTTTACATTGGAAGGCTGCTGAGTTGCTGCTTGGGAGGGGAGAGCAGGGGAAGCCCAGCTGCTGAGTCAGTGCTGGGAGACCACAGAAGGGCAAGTTGGATTTGCTGTGTCACTGCTTTTGGGGGGGGGGGGGGGGGTAGAGGGAGCTGAGATGCAGAGTTTCTGCTGTGAATGGGCAGCGAGGGAAGCTGAGCTGAGAGTCATTGCTGAGAAGGAGGAAAGGAAGATTAGTCACCACTGAAGGGGGAGCAGAGTAGCGTCTATTCTTCTATTCTGAGCTTTGAGGATGAATTGCTCCAAAGTGCTTGCAGCTACAGATGTGAGGGAAAGCTTGCTGTAATAAAGAATATGTCGAGATTTTAATATCCATAGTCCGGGCACAGGTTCACTTTAATCTTAGTCACTTTGATCTTAGTCACAAATAGATGTGAAAAAAAAAAAAAAAATCATTCCATTCCAGAAAGGCTATCAATTCCCTTTTTACCAGGCCAAAAATAAGACGTGTGATTGGAAAGTAGGAAGAGGAAGATAAGTATTTTATCCCCCCGGGGCAGGCACACACTTCACAGAGTACTGGCAGCATGTAAGTGTTCTGTTCTCTCCGTCAAGCAGAATCCTTCCTGGCTCTGATTACCTCTGGTGGCCAAGGACATCAGCGAAATGATCCACACATTAATTAAAAATTATTAGATCTTGATTGAGCCGTTCCCGCATCACCTCTGCGAAGAAGAAGGCGAGATGTAAAGTTAAAAGAGAAAGAGGGAGGGGGCAGGGATGCCCAAGAGATAAATCTCTGCACAGAACGCGCTTAAAGGAGCACTCCGCTGCATACTATTTTATCTGAATGTCAGCAAAACCTTAACTGAACCTGTGCTACATTTAAAACGTTTAAAGGGCAAAAACAAATTGCTGTTGGCTGATAGTGGTAATAGCTGGCATCTAATGATGTCTGCTCTGAAGCTGGCCATAGGAATTACACTCTGATTGTACAATCTAGATTTACCAAAACTGTGTATTATGAGGGTTTACCTAAATCATCCATTCAAACAGGTTCTAACACTACATAGTTGTTGGTGGAGCAAAAGGGGATTGAACAGATTGTAACGTGTATGGTTAGCATTAGCTTAGGTCCTTTTAAGTGTCTATATCTGGTCTCCCCGGACCCTGCATTCACTATATCTGGTCTCCCCGGACCCTGCATTCACTATATCCGCTCTCCCTGGACCCGGCATTCACTATATCCGCTCTCCCCGGACCCTGCATTCACTATATCCGCTCTCCCCGGACCCTGCATTCACTATATCTGGTCTCCCAGGACCCTGCATTCACTATATCCGCTCTCCCCGTACCCTGCATTCACTATATCTGGTCTCCCCGGACCCTGCATTCACTATATCTGATCTCCCAGGACACCGCATTCACTATATCTGGTCTCCCCGGACCCTGCATTCACTATATCTGATCTCCCAGGACCCTGCATTCACTATATCTGGTCTCCCCGGATCCTGCAGTCACTATATCTGGTCTCCCCGGACCCCGCATTCACTATATCCGCTCTCCCAGGACTCTGCATTCAATATATCTGATCTCCCCGGACCCTGCATTCACTATATCCGCTCTCCTAGGACCTGCATTCGCTATATCTGGTCTCCCCGGACCCTGCATTCACTATATCTGGTCTCCCAGGACCCTGCATTCACTATATCTGGTCTCCTAGGACCCTGCATTCACTTTATCTGCTCTCCTAGGACCCTGCATTCACTATATCTGGTCTCCCAGGACCCTGCATTCACTATATCTGGTCTCCCCGGACCCTGCATTCACTATATCTGGTCTCCCCGGACCCTGCATTCACTATATCCGCTCTCCCAGGACTCTGCATTCACTATATCTGATCTCCCCGTACCCTGCATTCACTATATCTGGTCTCCCCGGACCCTGCATTCACTATATCCGCTCTCCTAGGACCTGCATTCACTATATCCGGTCTCCCCAGACCCTGCATTTCCTATATCCGGTCTCCCCGGATCCTGCATTCACTATATCCGGTCTCCCCGGACCCCGCATTCACTATATCTGGTCTCCCACAGTACACAGAACATAGTAATTCAATTATTTTAGTAAATATAAATTGCTAAATCCCTTTTCTCATCAGCAGTTTATAGCAGTCTTGTGACTTCTATCAATGTCCAACATAGCACTGGTTAAAGCTTGTAGGAGTTTTCATTCTGTTCTGACTGTCCTATGAGGCTGCATAACCCCCACCCCTCTGTCTGGACAGTGCTGATTGGCCCTGTGCTGATCACATGAACCCTCCCAAGGAAAAAAAAACTCTCTAGCAATACACACTAAACTGAGCATGTGCAGAGTGACTCCTAGAGCTCTGTACTATCAGCAGAAGGATTGGGGACAGTAGAAGGGGGGGGTCAGAGAAGACAGGATCAAACAGCCTTTTTGCACAATGATGAGGATTAACCCCTCCACAGTGAGTATAACAAGCATGCTTTACTGCATATACAGACCGATTGTACTGTTGTGGGTTTAGTAACACTTTAAAGACTTTTTACAAAAAGCACATTTTATGGGGTACTTATGCCCTGAAAAGAAAAAACATAGACCGGTTTGAATTTTGTGTTTTCATAATATAGCGCCCCTGGCTATCCTCAGGCAATGACCACTGGACAATTCTTAGTTTTCCAGGATAAAACTATCACATAGAATAGCTTTACTGTAGGACATACTAAAAAATAGCCCCCCCATGTTTT